>NC_092336.1:549915454-550218484 GCF_046630445.1 Rutidosis leptorrhynchoides | reverse complement strand
AATACTAGTACTAGTGTTAGTAAAAAATAGTTAAAAGCAATAGTAATAATATTAATACCACAAATAATATTAATAATTAATATTAACACACCCATAATACAATAATAGTAATAATAATAATAATAATAATAATAATAATAATAAAAATAATAATAATAAAAGTAATAGTAGTAGTCGTAATAGTACCAGTACTAGTAATACCAAGAGTATTATAGTAATAGTAACAATTAACAATAATAAAAATAATACTAATAGTAATAGTAATAATAATAATAATAATAATAATAATAATAATAATAATAATAATAATAATAATAAAAATAATAGTAATAATAAAAATAATAATAATAAAAATAATAATAATAATAAAAACTAACAATAATAATATAGAGATAATAATAATAATAAATATAGTAATAATAATAATAAAAAAAGTAATAAAAAGCAAAAAAAAAAAAAAAAAAAAAAAAAAGCAAAAGTAAGAAACCTAATGAGAAATACTATTAAAAATAAAAATAACATAATAGGACGTAACCCTACTCGACTATTCTAATTCTAGCCCTCCACGCACCCCTATCAGAAGTCATGTCCTCAGTCAGCGAAAGCTCCCTCATGTCGAGCCTAAGTCTATCCATCCACCTACGTGTAGGTCTACCCCTTCTCCTTACGCCATCGACCGTGAGTGCCTCGACTCTCCTTACCGGGGCAATACGAGGTCGCCTCATCACATGCCCAAACCATCGAAGCCGTTCTTCCCTTAGCTTGTCGATGATGCTACAGACTCCAAGGTTTTCCCTAAACACACCATTTGGGATCCTATCTAACATGGTTTTACCACACGTCCACCTAAGCATCCTCATTTCTGCTACTTCCATCCTTCTCTCTTGGGCCTTCGTCATTGGCCAACATTCTGATCCGTACAACATGGCAGGTCTAATAGCTACTTTAAAGAATTTCCCTTTTAATTTGAGTGGGATCTTCTTGTCGCACAAGACCCCTTTCGCCGCTCTCCACTTCAACCAACCTACCTTAATACGATGAGTCACGTCTTCGTCTATCCTCCCCGATTTGTGGAGGACCGAACCTAGATATCTAAACGACTCTTGTGGGTGCAAGATCTGGTCCCCAATGTTGATAATCCCTCCACCATTTAGTTCATCCTCAGTCCTACTGAATTCGCACCTAAGATATTCTGTCTTTTGTCTGCTGATCCGTAACCCATTTTGTTCTAAGGCCTCCCTCCATTGTTCTAGTCTTCTGTTAAGCTCCTCATTTGATTCTGATACAAGCACGATATCATCGGCAAAAATCAGACACCAAGGGATGTTCTCTTGTATTCCTCGACAGCTCGTCGAGAATCAAAGCGAAAAGGAAAGGACTAAGGGCCGATCCCTGGTGCAAGCCTACTTCTATCGGGAAATACTCTGTGTTTCCCACAGGCGTCCTGACACAGGACTTCGCCCCATCATACATATCCATAATAGCTCTAATATATCTACTTGGGATACCCCTAACATTAAGTGTCTTCCAAATCAGCTTTCGCGGTACGCTATCATAGGCCTTTTCTAAGTCTAAGAAGACCATCTCTAGGCCCTTTTGTTTCTCCCTATACTTCTCCATAACGCTTCTTATATGTATTGTATATGTATATTCATGGTTCTACACAAGTCATAGTGGTTAGTGTTATCAACAAATAACAAATGACACAAAGATAATCAAGTACATGGTATTCATTTGGACAAATTGCAGCCATCAAAGATGAAACAACACTGAAATGGTAAACATGAATGAAATGGCATATGGTGAGAAACCAAAATAAAAAATCCAACTAGAATTTGTAATGTACCTCTGGCTTAAACACAAAAACCAAAGAAAAAAACAAAAACAAAAACACAATATAACAGGAGAGATTTGACAAGTTTCTGACCAGAACAATTAGGAGGAAGAACAACAAGCCTTCTTTGTATTGGCATCTTGTGCTCCAACAACAAGGGTCTCACCCTGTTTGATGCTAGTGGGTCCCGTCTCTCCAGCAGATATAGATTTCTTGCTGATAATTCGGTAAATCTCACCAAGGATCGTTTGGAAGGACTTTTCAACATTTACAGCTTCTAAAGCAGACGTTTCAATAAAAGAAAGGCCTTCTCTTTCTGCATAACTTTGTGCATCTTCTACAGCAACAGCCCTAAGATGTTTCAGGTCTGTTTTGTTACCGATAAGCATGATCACAATATTGGCATCTGCATGGTCTCTTAATTCCTTTAACCACCTGCTCACATTTTCAAAGGTTGTTGGTTTTGTAACATCATAGACCAGAAGTGCTCCCAGGGCACCCCTGTAATATGCACTTGTTATTGCCCTGTATCGCTCTTGCCCTGCTGTGTCCCATATCTGAGCCTTTATCGTCCTTCCTTCAACCTAAAGACAAATTTTTTTTTTTTAAGTAAAGAAAATATTAATGATAAATTGGGCGATAAACACATAAATAATGGCAAGAGAAGCATCACATACATAACTCCAAGCACATATTGGCCTTCAAACGCTTACAGTAGAGGTGGAAAGATATCCTGGCAGGTGGGTTGGATAATGGAGCCAAAACACTAAACGGGTATGTTTCAATAACTATATGATTTTTAATATACAGATTAAGAATTATTATTGGGTGATAATTACAAAAAACTATATTATCGTTCTTGTACTATTATCTAAATCTTTGAATAAGATGATTTACGAAGTTATATGCATTAGAAATAGGCTTTGGCTGACTTTCAACCTGGTGAACATTCACCCAGTTCCCCTTTTGGATAAGTTTTTGATTTGGACCATTTGAGATAAAACATGACTCAAATAGACCCAATTATATGTGAATGAATCAAAATAGCCGCCTCTAACCTGGGGTATAGTCCAGTATCAAGCAGGAAGCTTTAAAAAGGTTAATATAAAACCAAGCCACCGTTAGTTTTACGCTATAAATGGAATTCTACCACCCTTAGGTTTTAAACCAAGTCTCGTGAGGGCAATGGCTGTATTAGGCAGTTGAACATTTCAGAAAAAGAGACAGCCATAGTTGGCTATAACTTGCAAGTGATCCTTTCTCCAAACAATAAAATCTTGCTTTAATATAAATCGCCTCGGTTTGAGAGTGAATAGATTTTAGAAATGATCAGGAAAAATCGTATATATATGAGCAAGAATATAGAGACAAGGAGCGAGACCTATTATGTTTTCGCCTTTTACATAAAACACATGCCCTCCTAGGCATGATAGACATGCTAGACTGTAAAATCCTACCAAGACGATGCAATTTCAAAAAACTGTCTGTGAATGGGTGTACGTCGGTTACGTTTCATTTCTGACGATTATATAAAATATTGTAGACAAAGGGAAGAGTCAAATGGGTTGGACCGGTCGAAAGTGGCCCAAAGTAAATTTTTTAATGCATGCATCCTCCTAAAATCTCTTAATTAATCTCTTTCTATTCGTAGGGTAATAATATACACAGTAGTATAGTATTCATATTTAACATGTGAATTGTCTAACAAAGAAGTCTTGAATGGGCAAAAATTGACATGGTTTGAGGTCAGTTGGTCAAACAAGTACCCAACCGAGTCTGACCTGCATAAAAACACACTTGAACCCGCCACATTTTGACATTTTACCCAACCTGTCCAATCTGCCCATAATGAAATTGAGCAGATAACAAGGGTTTTAATAATGTAAGTGGAACTTCAACAAATGTTTTTGTATCTTTGGCCAAGTTTACTGTACAACTCTGTTAGTAGCTACACAAAGAGACACACAACTGCCCAAGAGCCAGCTAAGACTAGATAACAAGTAACAACCGACGTCATATATTAAAAATATTTAACAACTCCGTACCGTTGAGAAGACACTTTAGCGCTCCGTTTATAACATAAGACTAGTTAGTACACATGATGGAATAACACACACACATTTACGACGAGTCAACGGGTAGCTATAAATGGGAGTGTACGAGACAAGTGCGTATATTTTAACAAGCTCGTGAATGTTCACATTAACGATGTTACAGCAAGAACTCACATGGCTTATAATACTAAAATTAGCTCTCTGGTCCCAATAGCCCAAACCATTATACTCATAGTACAAGTGAGGCATAAACACTACACTAAACACTTGTACAAATTACATAGACCTACAATACAATATGCGGAGTAGCATCTAAGATGAGGATAACTGCCATGTTATATTTGTGCACAACTATCTATGGATCTACATTTTTTCAAATAAAGTAATTAATTAATTATAACTACTTTTCAGCACAGTTATTATTATCAGTTATCGCAATTAACTTGACAAAAAAGTTAAACAGGACAACTGAATAACTCTAGTTCCAAATTATAAAATAAAAAAAAAACTGCATCCAGCTTCTAAAAAACGGTCACGCACAGATCACAAAATTCAGTGGAATCAAGGTTAAGATCTCAATAATATCATTTAATTTCGGATCTAATAGCACAATTTCACACAGATATGACCTAATTGCACATAGCTATAGTTTTCTCATGCATCGAATGAACATCGTAACAATTAATAACTACAAAATTAACGGCTTCAGATTGCGATTCAATTACAGAAACAAAAACGAATTGATAAAAATATATATAGATAGATAGTGCGAGAGTATGATTTACTTGCAGAGTACGAGTAGCGAATTCAACGCCGATTGTAGATTTAGATTCCAAGCAAAATTCATTTCTGGTGAATCGAGAAAGAAGATTAGATTTACCGACACCTGAATCGCCAATTAATACTACTTTGAACAGGTAATCATACTCTTCATCCGGTCTTCTTGCCATAACTCTCTCACTAAGATCACTCTCGGTCACTCAATTGATTGATGTGGAATCGGTTTGAACGCTAGAAATTTTGAACCCGAGAAAATCGAATCGAACAGCTAATTTAAATTTAAATACTTTATTAAAGATGACGGTCCCTTAACTATTCACCTATTAGCACTTATTGTCCCCTTACTTTTATTTTTTATACGTAGTATGTAAATATAATTTTATGTATTTGTTCTATTAGATTAGATTAAAGAATGATGTCTAACATTTTACTCAATTACGCATTAAAAATGATTAAAGTGCCATTAGTCAATGTATATGGAGTACTTTTCTTTTAAAAGTACATTTAGATTGGTCGTTAACAAAACTCATTCCCCTAACAATGTGATCCAAATTGTACCTTAGTTTGCGTAGATCAACCCAACTCCAAGAAGAATGAGTTATACGAAATTATGATCTAGATATTTCGTTGCGAAAGAACGTACAATTTTGTTTTCACAGATCCTTGAGTACACCGAAAACTAATGGCAAGTATAAGCAGGTTCTCAAAAACCATAAGTAAACAATGTCACGATGCGACTATAGTAGATTGAAATTGAATTGAACTACAACTTATTTTGGTCTCTTTATTAAACCACATTCATATATATGAATAATAAAAACATACATCCAGTTAGTAGTTAACTGTACGAATTCATCATCAAAGCGAAATAAGACACAGCATATCACAGCTTTCACCAAATTATACTTGGTTTGTGAATGGATGTTGTTATACTTGCTAAGAGCTAATTGTTGATACATACAAAAAAGGTAAAAGGTAGAAAGTTTTCCTTGTTCAGGCTACCCGGGAAGGCTAGTAATCCGACCCCATACTCTGATGTACGCAACCCATCAGGATTACTCCCTTGCTATTTCCAACCCTTCCCTGGCCATCACAAAATATTCGTCCTAGACACGATTCAAATCTGAGACCTCTTGCAAGGAACCCCGGAACCCAACCACTGGGCTATTTTGTGAATGGATGTTAAACAGAACAACACTGATTAAGCTACCAACTGGTGTAGCTGATAGACCACACGGGACATTCTAGGACGCATCGATGGTACATGTTGAGTACATGAATACACGAGATCAACCACCTTTTGGACAACACCAGCTTCGGGCATTCTAAATGGTGATGTGGAAGAAGATGCCGAAATCACAAGATCAAGAAGCTCTATGTAATGCTGTGCTTGAACAAGTGGGGTGGCCCACTCAAATATACTTTGCCACCCTACTGAATTGTCAGCTTGAGAAGCTGGTTTACGCCCACTTATCATTTCTAGTAGTAAAAGCCCAAAGCTATAGACATGGCTCTTTGTGGTTTACTCGTTTTTATAAACAAGAAAACACTTGTTTGTTTCTTGTTATCTTCTCACATAATACGCTTGAAAATAGCATGAATGAGAGAGAACGACTCGTGACTTACCCCTAACTGGCTTTTATTAGGCACAAGATCTCAAGTTCAAACCCAAATCTAAAATGTTAAGTATTTTCTTTATCATTTTCCTATTTATGGTAATGGTAATGGTAATGGTAATGGTAAAGTTACCAATGTTTGTGTAGTAAAGATATGAAACTGTAAACAAAACAGCTAGTGAAAATTACACATAATCTCTAATTGCTCGAGGGAAAGTTAAGACAACATGTGAAAGTTTGGCATTCAATACGTAAACAGAACAATTTCGTAAAATCACATAAATCTGCAATCACTAATGTAACAAAAATAATTACCTTCACTCCGACTTTCATTACCAGAAGCCACTACCAAAAACGAATCATTTGATACCTACATCAAGAAAAGCAACATGTAACGCTTAAACTTACATAAAACTAATCCAAAATTAACCTTCTTAGTTTATCACTTTATCTATAAACCAGCATTTAAATACTCACCGCTTTTGAACTTTCAACCGTGAGCATCAAACAAGCACCCAAAAACCACATTTTCAAATAACCAGTCAGCATCCCTACCATTACATAAAAAAGCCTCATTTTAATTTATAAGTATAAGTAATTAAAATTTTAAATATCATAAATGCCTAAATATTAAAAACTGAACATAAACCCTAAGTAGAACAGTAACACAAAATTTCAGCTGAGTTAGCCTAACAGATATGCTAAAATATTCAAACTTTATATTATAGTAGATATAATAGGTAGATAAAGATATTTGTAACTGAAACTAATATAACTATGTATATGTAAAAAATTAAAAATGGTTACCACTGAAAATGGGAGATAGGATATATGAAAAACCCTAAAACTGGAGATAATCATCGCTGGTACAATAGATTGAGAACCAGAATCAAGTGGTTAGTATGAAAGTATAAATTTTAGGGTTTATTTCACTTAGAATGCAAAGGTATTCTTGAATTGGTTCGATAATGGTGATCGAATTAACAATAACATGTAAAAGCTACATCGTTAAACGACAAATTTTGAATGAATATTTAAATATTTAAATAAAAGGTAGCAGTTGAGAACAGAACCCGCGCCAGGAAAAAGGTCAAGTCAGTCAATGCATACACGTCACCTGTTTCTAAACAGATTTATAGTTAGTTTGATAGAACTCAATGGTTAAACGTTAATGATATGGGAATTGATATGTAAACGACCATATAAAATATGTACACAATCAAACGTGTTTTACAGTATTATACAGTACAATATTCAAAGTATTTTGATTGTGTACATATTAAAAAATAGTTGTGTACATATCATCGCCCTAATAATATTTGAATGATTTAAAGTATCTAATTGATAATCATTTTGATTGAACAATATTAATAATGTAAAATTACTTTATTAACCTTTATATGAATAAAAACTATAATATAATTAATTGTTTAATAAGTGTTATTTATTGATATAACTAGTCAAAGACCTGCGAATTCGCGGGTTTTATTTAAAAAATTATTAATATATAACAATAATCCAAACAACTATTTGTAGATTCAAATGTTGCATACGAAATAAGTTGAAAGGACGTTACAATTTTTAAACACGGGTATTTTTAAACACTTTTTTAATGAAGTAGTAAATACCTATCATTTAAGATGATCATAACTAAACATGATACTATGTAGAGAACATACATTTCTATTTCTATAAAGATTATTAAGTAGTGGAGACAACATGTAAATAAAAATAGCATAACTAATTCATCAACCACAAAATAGAAAACAATAAAAACTAAATGAATCAACTAATATCAAACCATATTCAAACTTCATACCAATGCAAATGAAGCAACTAATATCAAACCATATTCATTCAAACTTCATACCAAATGCAGAAGACGTATACCATCCAATTCGTTTTCAAAAGCTAACCAAACATCCAAAGCGAACTCAAATGCCATCATTAAAAATTTTAGTTAAAGCACCTTACCAAAATATTATTTACCCACCTACACAAAAGTTTAAGGCAGTACAATCTTTAAAGTAACCACTATAAAGAAGTAGAGAAGTACGTAAAAATTGGGTCATACCCAAGCCACTTTTCATTGGTATATTGTAAATGGGACCAAATTGCCACATCTCACCAAAATTCATCAACATTCTAATGAAACATTCTAAAATCTTCAAGACTTGCCAATATTAACAGCAACCAATACATTTTAGATAGATGTAGCAACCAATACCTTACTTTGAAATTTGACAATGCAATGCAGGAAGTCGGATTCTATTGTATTTTTTAACGGTTTACAGTTTTGTTTTGTGATACACACTAAATGAAGTAACACGACATCAGATATAAATGAAAGTTTTAACACTGAACTAAAGATAAAAAAAATCACAAGAAAATATAGCCAACTATAATCCACGAGGTTCAGCCGCACGTTTATTACATAACCTTCGTGGCGTGCTGTGTGCAACAACAATAACCAAGAGGCATACAATCAAAACAACTTGGCAAATGAAAGATAATAGTACACGATGTAAAATTTATTTAGCGAAAACACAGGTGTTCATATAACCGCAAGTTTCACATAAAGAGTGATCGCGCTCATCTACGCCGAGAGCAGAAGGATCTACAGATTCTTTGAGTTTACGGAAGTGACTACCAAATCACGAGTTATTGAGAACTACTTCTTCAGCCCAATCTCTACATTGATCGATGAAATGTTTCAACTTGATACAACCGAGTATTAATTAACATTAAACATTAAAACTTTCATAACAATACTATTCTTCAACTTCATTTAACTTCCAGTGAAAAATGTATTAGGCAACTTTGAAACAAATTGCAGGATATGAATTTAATTTATAGAACTTATGATATTGATGGACAACCATGATAATGGTGAAAAGAAGTTTCGAACACCTGAAGAATCAAGACTACAATTATCCCTCCGACCATCACTCATCAGAGCTGCATCAACACATTCTCATTGCCACATCTACTTCCCGAAATGTCACCTACACTTTTCAAAATCACATAAAATCTATCCTCACATAAAAACCTATCATCATTTCAAAATTCTTTTGCAAAATTCTAATACACCAAAAATTGATTACAATTATAGAAAAGAGAACCCAAAAAGATTAATAGAATCATACAAAGCCATAGCCTTTAAAACTGCAAGTAGTTTTATTAGTGATAACAACAGTTTCCAAGATCTCACTAAATTGTACTAAATAAATTTTCATGGTATCTTTTTGAGTTTCCCAAGCCAACCAACCAAAAAAAACTCTAAACAAATATAATTTTGACAACTAAAAGAGGTTATGATAAATATAACCAACAGAAGATTAAAACCAACACGCTGATTGTCTTGGAAGTGAAGTCAATGAAATTAGGAACAAACTTATAAGTAATAAAGAGATGAAAAAGAGGACTTACCTGTACAAAATCCTCTAGAAAACATGAAAACCTGGGTTAACCCAATTGATACCATAAGTCTATAATGACATTGTAGACGTGATAGTTGTTTCCGTTTCTCAAAATTACGCATATGGGTCAAAATATGCGCATATGACCCAAATCGGTTATAAATTTCCATATCTACCAACATATGGCCAAAAATCATTTTCAAGACACTAAAAATTCCAAACTCACTTGTCTCAACATGTGGGGCGTGTATACATAGACTGTTACCCAAATTGACCCCATTTGATAATTACACAACGGTATACAAACATCGAATAGTTTGCTGCATTTAGAAAGGCTGAAATCAAGAAAGGTAATATTAAAATGCAGATACCTCATGTCCACCTAGGTATATGGTTATGAAAGACCTCTTTACCATAATTTGAAGAATTATAGTTTTGTCCTCGTCCATATGTCATGCGCCTTTCAAAATGTGATTTGTGGTCTTCTGTTTCTTTTTCGAAGCTTGCAAAGAAAAGGAGAAAGTGGTGGTTTCTTCATCCACATCACTGAAAGTTGTAGGACTTCGTGTGGTCAAGCAAGTAAATAATGAATTAAATGCCTACATATATGTTTGCAGTTCACTGATAGAAAAAAAAAAAATGAAAGATATAAATATAAATGTTTGTTATTTGAAAGTCTCAAATAATGAACATGAACACTAAACATTACATTTGAAAGAAATTTCACAAAAAAACGTACCTTTACGTTCGTAAAATTTGCGAAAATCAACTAAAAACGATGTAACTAATCATTATTATATTTGATCAACTCGTTTTAAAATTTTCAAATCAAATAACAGCAACCAATCCCTTACTTTGAAATAAATAATTCACGGTGACGGTTATGTAAATATAGATAAAAAAAAATATACACACCACTATTTACTTCAGGTAAATCAAGTCTAAAACGGATAACATACATTATAGGTGGTCGAGAGAGCCCACTTGCTTCAGCAGTATCAAGTAGCTCTTGTTCACGTTGGTAATTCCTCTAACATACAACAATATTCCCACAAACATTGAAGTTCTGAATAAACCAAGGTTACACCAAAAAAATTGTATCACGTTTACCTGTAGAGGGTGATCAATAACTCGTAACTTACGGAACTCTTATGCCACATATATGGCTTGCTTCTCTTATTTTTCTCACCTAAAAATGTTAAAAAAAATACAGATAGAAAATACTGAAGGAAATAAAAAATTGTAGGTAAGTAAACAAATAATGAATCCATACATAAATTACCCATTTTTATCATCTCTTCATTTTCAGTATCCAGTGCGTTGACAAAAACATACCTTTGTAAATCTTCAACCTATAAGAGCTGACAACTAATATTAGAAACTTTTCTAGGCATTCATATTGTCAAAAGACGAAGATGCAAGCTCACTGCCAGTACTAATTGACAGTCGTCCAACATTACCAACGACAAAACAACCAACCTCGTCTATAGATAAAAACACCAACATATGTTGTAGAGACTAATTATTGTCAACGGACACAAAAAATATAAAAATAAAACAAAAAAGGGAAAGCAAAAACAATACCCACAAGTTAATGTTTGGCTCCAGAAAGTTGAGATAACTCCAAAGATGCAGATATCAAAAAACCCAATTGTTCCACACAATTTGCTCGTCAAAATGTACGTCTCCTAATCGTTAGTTTAATAATAACAGTTGTATAGTTGCCATTCTACCATAACTTACTAAAATAACATAACAAATGAAAAAACCCTTATTATATACCAAGACAAATCAATAAAAAATATTTAAAAAAAATCAAATGGTCTTTCAAATGAGTTGGTGGTTTTCGTTTTTCAAAATAAAGCATATGGGTCAATATAGTCGTGTATGAGCCAAATGGGTCATAAATTCCCATTTCTCAAAATCAAGTTGCTTAATTCCACCCATTTCTCATAAAGCTATATAATTCAATCCCCTGCAACATAAGTTGTTCGTGCAATTATTTCACCTACAATGATATAAAAACCAAACACACAAACCAAAAGTTATGAAAAAAGAGCAGTTTTGTCCATTTTCATATTTTGTCTTCTCTTTTACCATCCTTACCTGCTACAACACTCTTCGAAATTACCAAACAATCTAAAACCCTTAAAAAAAAATCAAATGTAAATTAAGAACCAAGATATCTAACTTGCAAATTTTTAAGTTAACAAAACTTTAATTTTCCATTAATATAGACTATAACCACTAACCTTTCCTTGATTTTAACAACCGCCACCATTTCATTAATGAAGTTGATTGCAATTTAGTCCTATAATGTGAAACAATAATTGCAGCAATAAACACTCCCAAAATCTATCTATAATAATAACAATAATTAAGGTTTGAAAAAAATTAACCAACATATAGAATGAAGAACATACGTACACGATTATTTCTTTTCCCGACCGTTAGCGGCAGACTTCTGTTTAGCCGGATTAAGGGTAGATCAGATTATTCGAACCCTAATTAATCAGACAGCGAACAGTTTGACTCGAACTGAAGGGTTTGTTAGCTGACCATTCAACGTATTCAAAGGCACAAAGTCGTGATTAGCAGCCATTTGTTCGAATGTTTTAAAAGGCGACAAATTTTTACTGGGTTGTTTGTGAAGCGAATGATGAAATGAAAGAGAATCCCTCTTCTTAAAAGTCCATCGATTTTGGTTTCGAATTTCAAATTTGGGTGAGATTCAATTGTCGATGAAATCGTATGAGATAATGAAAATAATGAAAGGAATTGAATTTGATCTTCAATTGTTCTGATAATTAGGATCTTTGATTACCAAATTTGCATTTTTTTGGGAAGTGCCTTTCAAAATTAAAAAATATATATATATATATATATATATATATATATATATATATATATATATTTGGGAAGTCACTCAATTATCAATTCGATGTACGCATAAGTTGCTGAAACCATTAAACCCTACCAAAATTCTTGATAAATAAATTAATATGTGCATATGAATAATAAATATAAAAAATATATAATTAATAATAAATAATTAAAAAACATACGAATATTTACAAAATCAATTTAGGGATAAAATATTTATATCGTTTAATATGAATTTTTATTTGCGAAAATTGACAATTAAAATGGGTATATGGGCATATGAATAACAAATATAAATAATACATAATTAATATTAATAAAAAATATTTAAAAACCATACGATTATTTGCAATATCAATGTAGGGATAAAATATTTATATCGTTCAATATAAATATAAATATATATTAATGAAAATTGATTGGGTACATGAATAATAAATTAAATATAAATAAAATAACAAAATATATAATACATTACCCAAAAAAAAAACAAAATATATAATAAATAAATACTAATTTTAAATATCAAGATAAGTGTTTTTTTAATTTTCTTTAAATAATAAAAAGTATTTTGTTAGTTTGATCAGCATAGATTAATTTTGGCAGAAATTTTCGTATGATACGTATATCAATTTTTCTTAAATAATAAAAAGTATTTATTTAATTTAATTTCTCGATAAGGATTTCGATTATTTTGATCAAACAGTTAAAGTTAAAAACTGATGCCGTTTTTAATCTAATTTCGAAAGTTTGAATTTGATTTTCATTTTAAATTGTAAATTTGTAAATCGGAATATTAAAAAATAGGGATATATATTTAGTCAAAATATTTAAATTACGTGAATGGTTTGACCTTTTTAATTTGAAAAACGTGTTTCCATATTTGTTTGCTAATTTTTCTCAAAATCATGTTTTCCTAACTAACAATTAAGATAAACATTTAAAGCAAAAAGGGGTAGTGTAGTAATATGTAATTCAAATAAAATTTGTATTATGTAATAATCATTTCATTTTATGATCCAATGGTTATAATTAATTGATTGATAAAAATCAATGGTCAACATCCTTTTATTGAAATAAATATTACTTTGGCTTTTCTTTTAATAAGAAGAGGGATTTAAATAGAGTATTAATCGTTAAGAGAGTATTTCAACTTTGAATGATTCAACACTGAATATATGAAACAAATGCGTTAAATGTTGAATGGTTCAACATTCAGCGCTGAACCGTTCTATTAAGTGGTAAACAAACCATATGTTTCTTTACAACTCTTAATTCACGAGTTTTGTTAAGTTACGAGGAACACATTATTATTTTCTTTAAAAAAAACTTAAAATTAAAATAGATCATAAAATCTAGTTATGATACAATTGATTCAGATCTAAGTTCAGTTGAAAGATCTTACAATCTTTATTACATAACCTATTACAAACTCAATACATTGAACAAATACACATATAAACAAAATCCAACTGATGCAAAATCTTACAACATTGAAACAAACGATATCTTCGGAGTGAATAAATTAGTGCGTGAATAACACTGATCTAATTCCCCAATCTTCAATTTTCACTAAACCAATGCCTGAGTACCAAAACGAAATATGCCTAAAATGACTACACAGCCACAAACAGCAACCAAAGCTCCTACAATGAGTCAGTCATACTACACTCAACCAACACCAAACCACCAAATATGAACCAATCAACAGTCGAAGGTAGAAAATCAATTAAGACCGACTTGAAAAATGCTTGACAAAGCTGAAAAATGCCACGAATGTGGATGTCAAACATCTTTGAAACCAAAATTAGTCTTCGACTCGTAAGAAATAATAAACCACAAAAGAAGTTCAACAAGAGAAGAGTATGAGTGTCAAGCTAGCGACAAAAAGTAAAAGCTACTTGAGTTAGAAACACCGATGAAATAAACGACGAATGTGACGATGAAAGAAAACGAGACCAATGACCGATTAGTAGGTTTTAGCCAGAGTCGGGCGACAACTATGATAGGAAACCACTGCGACATTACAAAATTTGTCAACCATAAATTGTTTGACCTCTGATGAGACAACTCGATAGTTAAAAACCGATGAAAATTGACATAAACGAAAACCAAACCAAATCATCAAACATGATCCCTCAACAAACCGACAAAACCACACCAACTTACACCACCACGAATCAGTGGAAGAAGTTCAGGGGAAGAAGTGCAGGGAAAGTGCGAAGGTCGAAAAAATCAAAATCGTACAACCTCGCAACAAAAAACTAAAAAGGGTTAAAAAGTTAAAGAAAAGCCGACGAGAATTGTGGAGAGCCACCAAAAAAAAAACAACAAATACACATAATGCGGGGGCCACCACTATATTATTCGCCTGCGTTTCGGAGTTGGTGGCCCCAAAATGTCTGACGAAACCTACCAAACCTGAACATGGAACGAAATGGGGCAAGAAAAAAGAAGAGGAAAAGGGAGTCGAGAAACGGAGGTGTGACCACAAACCAAAGCCGGTGTTTCAAAAATAGTGAGGCGTGTGTGATGACCCAGAAAATTTCGACATATTTTAGACCAATTCTCTATACGATTTAATATATTTCTAAACGAAAATATATGTATATTTTACAATGTTATTAAATATAATATTAACTTGGATATAAAACGTCTTGATTTAAAAATACTATTAATTATATTGTAGTAAATAACAAGAAGACGATTTAAAGAAGCAAATGACCAAAATATTAAAATGTATAAGTTACATTTCAAATAAGATAATTTATTGGCAAATAAGTCTAATTATTAATAAAGGTAATTATCGCGAAACGTAATGTGATGACCCGGAAATTTCTGACCAAATTTAAACTTAATCTTTGTATGATTAACATTTTCGACACGATAAGCAAAGTCTGTAAAACTGAATCTCAAAATTTTTGAACTACTTTCATATATTCAAATACCTTTCGGTTATTCTTGACGATTTGCGAACAATTATATGTATATAGATACATATATATATAATATAACTTGAAAACGTAACAATGTATTAATTGTTTGATACTGTACATTAAACTTATTGGTTTAAATATTTATTTGAATATATATGATAAGTTGGAATATTAATTATATGAATAACTTGCGACGTATATTTAAAACGTGTTTATGAATGTTGAAAATATATATTAACTTGGTCATAAAACGATTTGTTATTATATATATTAAAAAATAGCGAGACAACGATGTATAGAAGTAAACGACCAAAACACTCGAAAGTTTAAGATACACTTTGAATGATATAGTTTATTGATAATTTAAGACTATATTTTGACAAAGGTACGAGTCACAAAACGTAAATTGCGAGTTTTCTAAGCGTACAAAAATGCGTTCGAGAAACCGGAACCGGGACATAAGTCGAGTGACAACGTACGAGTCATCGGAACGAAAATTACAAGTCAACTATGCACATGAATTTAATATAATATATAATTAATTATTTAAATTATATATATTATATATATTATAAAATATTATGTCGACAAACAAGAAGTTAAAAATTTGTGAGCTGTCCCAGGGTGCCATGCGATCGCATGGCCTTGAAGCACAAATCTCATGCGATCGCATGGGGTACTTTTTCAGAAAAGGTTCTATAAATTCAAACGATTTCATTCAATCACACACATATTTATTTATGTTACTTCCTCCGTATTTAAATTAGTATTATTATTATTAAGATTAATATTATTATTAGTCTTATTAATTATTAGTATTATTAATTATTAATTAGTAATATACATAAAATACTACGACGAGGTTATGAGCGTGTCACTTTCAAAAATGGGTTTTTGAGCGGGATAAAGTTAAGGAAATTATGGGTTATAGCTATGGAGGTTATGGGTAATGTTCATGGGTATTATTTACAAGTCAAACCTACTGTTATCATCTATGTTGTGTCTACGTACTTTTCTGCAATATTGAATCACAATATTGATACGTAAGCATTTATATTTTATCTTTTATACATTAATTGTGTATCCATGTCTAGTGCTCGAGTATATATATTTATACATGTTTGTATGCTAAATTTCGTCGTTAAACAGTTTATAATGAATCACGAATTAAATACATATATTACTAGTAAAAGGTATATGATATACATGTTTTCGGAAAGCTGGCGAAAAATCAATAACTTTTCATTTAGACACCGAATAGTTTCGATGAACGGATTAAAAGATATGATCAACTGAATTATGATTGACGTTAATTGAAATTGCTTTTGAATCTGCAATTAAGATTTAAACAACTTGTTTACGAGATTGATAAAGTAAACTTTTAAATATTACCAACCGAGTAAATGACTCCTTATATAAGGTATGTCTCGTTTTGTTGAACTATTGTCAAAATTGACTTTTTGAAACGACTTTGGATAACTTTTGTATGTCGATCTCGAGCATTAGGATTATGATACACTATGACCTGACCTAGCTTGATAGACATTTATTGACCAACATATGTTCTCTAAGTTGAGATCTACGGTTATTTGGTAATCCTAGTTTCAGTCACATTTTGGTGAACGACTTTATATGCTGCTAAGGTGAGTTTCATTTGCTCCCTTTTTAATTGCTTTTGCAATCTATATTTTTGGGCTGAGAATACATGCACTTTATTTTAAACGTAATGGATACAAGTACATACTAAATTCTACACCGAGTTTGAACCGAAAATCCCTTAGCTTTGGTAACTAGTAACTGCCGGTTATAAGAACTGGTGGGCGCGAGTAGTTGTATATGGATCCATAGGGCTTGATATCCCCGTCCGAGCTAGAGCACTAGCCTTTTAACGGACGTATGCTATTTGAGAAGCGTACACGTTGGTTTGCGTGTATTATTAGGATGATTATACAAAGGGTATAAATTATATATACGTTAAGTTTAGTTACCAGGGTGCTCAATTTCGTAGAATATTTTGATAAACGTTTCTGGATGAAACAACTGAAATCTTGTGATCCACCTTTATGTACAGATTATGCAAAACATTAAAACTATGAACTCACCAACCTTTGTGTTGACACTTGTTAGCATGTTTATTCTCAGGTTCCCTAGAAGTCTTTCGCTGTCTGCTTACATGTTATACAAGCTATGTGCATGGAGTCTTGCATGCTTTATTCAAGAAAATGTTGCATTCACAAAACCATCATCATGTATCTATTTTGACTGCATTGTCAACGGAAGTATTATTGTAAACTATTATTTACGGTGATTGTCTATATGTAGAAATCATCAGATGTCGAAAACCTTGGAATTAAATATTCATTTATGGTATGCCTTTTCAAAAGAATGCAATGTTTACAAAACGTATCATATAGAGGTCAAATACCTCGCAATGAAATCAATGAATGACGTGTTCGTCCATATGGATTTGGAGCGATTGTCACAGTTGGTATCAGAGCGTTGGTCCTAGCGAACCAGGCTTGTATGAGTGTGTCTAACTGATAGTTGTTAGGATGCATTAGTAAGTCTGGACTTTGACCGTGTCTGCATGTCAAAAGTTTTGCTTATAATTTTTTGTCAGAAATTACCTGCTTATCATTCCTAGTCTAGACACGTTTTACTGCATTGATTGCATAAATAGTGTATAGACAAAATTCATATCTTAGCGTATCTGTTACTGTAAACTTTTCCTGACATCTTCCGAAAATTTCTCCGTGATTTATGGAATTTGGTATTATATATACATATGTAAATTATGTATTGAAAAATACCAACTAAATTCTATAATCTATTTCATATCAAAAATCATCCCTCTAATTATACAAGATGGATCACGTATCAAGTTCAAATTCCTTAAACTCCGACAGCTATTCCGATATGGATATTCACCTGAATTCCGAAGACAGTGTAATCATAATGGATCAACCAATCAGCCATCACCTATTCTGGATGAATTGGAGATGGGTTCGTAGCCTACTTAATTATTGGAGACAAGAAGAAGGCGATCCCTTCCATCCACCAGACTGCCCTCTTGGCGAAGAACCTGAAGCGCTTACCGGCGAACCTGTTCGTAATACCATTTTCTCTCTCATCTCCAGAATATCTCGTCATGATCATATACTCTCTTAAATTCTGGAACTTATTCATCCGCTCGTCCGAACCGCCAATCATCCCGGTGTAGTAGAAGAAGTCAACGAGCTTCGTGCTCGGGTAGTGGCTTTGGAGAATATGGTGCAAAGGTTACAAGCACCAGCAGAATCACCGGCATCAATAGTACCACCGACAACAACACCAACAGTACCATTACCACCACCAACAACATCCGCACCGCAAGCCTCAACATCACAATATGTACCTTGAACATCAATGTCATACGCATCGTAGTTACCAAGAAATACCAGCAACAATAACCGATGAAGTATTAACTCATTTCCCCTGAAGAAATTTTATGTATATTTAATATATATGAATTTTAAAATCAAAATAAATCTTTTCGTACTAAGCTATTACGTGTGAATCTTAACTGGTAGGTACTACTCGGTTAGTTCATATTACTAATATGCAATGATGTACATCATTCCTTAACAACTTAACCATTATTAACTACAATCTCTGTTTCAACTTAATGAATTCCATTTCATAATAAACCAAGTGTATTATTCAATTACATAATTGATTTTACATTTTCATTTTCGATGTACTTGAAACTTTCCAGAAAACATCATCTGTGCCTTGTAAGGTTCACAAAGATTCCACAAGCATCAACATCTTTCACCGAGAAATAAGAATAAATAATGAAGTATCGATTACATTAGCGAAATACTCCGCAAAGATTATGTAATCTTTAATGTTTTAGAGATTATTCATTTCTAATTCAAGTAAAAAATCAAATGAGCTTACTATGATCCGAATTACATCAGAAGAAAATATACATACATATATTTTCATAAAGACTGTAATGAAAAATTCTTTTGTACAAAATATTACTTGTGAAATCTTTAACGGGTAGGTAATACTCGGGAAATATATAAGTTCACAATTAATATGTTACACTGTACATTCTTCAACTTTGATTCAAAAATTATTAACAATGCTCACAACGATATACAATCGTTTTCATACAAATTCAATTACATATTCTGATATTGACGGATCATAATCCAAGTCATAACTCTGAACCGGTGAAATTATTCTTAGATCTCTACATCTTTCAAAGTTATACTTTGACTTCAAAACTGTGAAAGATCCTTTGGTATTGTTTTTACCAAAAATAACCTTGCAATTCCTTTTCAAAGTATCCAGTTTTACCACACTTCCAACCAGTCAACTTCAACTTTTCAGATTAAGCCTTATTGTAATCTTGATATATACGTTCTTGTTACTGGGGAACCTTTTATGTTCCACCACATTAGCAGTAAATTTACCAACAACTTCATTGATCCTTGACCTTCCAAAAAATCCTTATACTCATTGAAACCCTATCATGTACTCATCTACATCTACTAACGATAATTGTCATACCAACTACCGGGAATTAGCAATCAGAATTTTGAATTTCGCAGAAATTCTACGCCAATAGTTATATATAAACATATAATGTCTATCTCCTAGACTTATTTACTCCAAATGTGAAGTTTCTGAAAAACATCCCAAACTATGAACTAGTTCTCTGAAATTGGAACAATGCTGATGAAGCAGCAAAAAAAAACTGTAAACGACCTTAACAGTCAAAAGTTTGATGATAAAGAATAGTATGGTGGTAAAGCTGAGAAAAAGAGAAGGTTTGAAACTGGAAAACGGATTGAGCAAACCATGAAGGAGGCTGTGGACAAATCACAAGGACGAAATCTACCTTCAAAGGATCCAAATGATTCAGTGTCTGTTAAAATCGTTAGCAAACACCTTACTCCTCATTCTAAACCTTCACAGACAGATTTTTCGCATCATCCTCTGATATTAGAAATTCTAAGATATCATCGTATCTTTCAATATAAATATCCTCGATATTTCTGGAGATATCTTCATAACTATTCTTATCTGAAATCATTCATATCTTCGCGCTATCTGTATTACATCATAAAAGAAACTATTTTAGTTTCTAAATTCTGAAACCTTCAAGTCTAAAATATGAATGTTTTGAAGTAGTGTTGGGAACTGAAGCATGAATTAGTATAATATAATGACACTTGATCAACGTGATTATATTACAGTAAGTCATGCTAAGTTTCTAATGGAACGTGATAAAGGTTCACAGATCCCACCCTCATCATGAACCATGTTACATAACTCTTTCATTCTATTTAACCTCTAAACATATCAAGAAAATATTTTTCTTGATGATTCGGTTTTTTCGAGGTATTCTGGTAATTTGACAAGTCAGATTGTGCCATTACCGTTTCTTTCTTAGAATATTAATTATGTTCATTCCGAAATTCATACCTACGAATTCTGGACCATTATTCGCTTGACTTAAAGTTGAGAAAAGAAAACGAAAGCATGAAGCTCCGAAATATAATGAAAAATATAAAGCCCGAAAACAACGCCGAAATTACAAACCGTGTATATCAATGCGTATAGCAATATAAAGACACGGGAGAATGAAAAATAATATAACCCCAAGGTAATAGTAGAAGAAAATAACCTCCTCTGGTGGCAGATGAAAAAGAAGAATGAATGATATGATAGCCAAGAAAATATCAAGAATCAGAACTGGATGAAGCATTTTCACAAATCTTTTGTAAGTATGAAATAAGGAAGAAGATTATAGGAGTGGTGAAAATAAATGAAACGGAAAAGGTCAATTTATAGCAAAATATCAGACATAGCAATCGAGGCAGATTATGCATTTAATCAAAGGAAATCCTAATTTCCTTAAATTTTGAAGAATCAAATCTTATTTAAATTATGAAGATTTTCTATTCCTTAAATTCCGGAAATCAATCATTACTACGTCAAGAGATAAGACGAATCTCTATTCTCCATTTCACTCTATTACGATAACTTCTCTCATACGCTTCGAGTAATTGGATTTTTTTATCCATATTATTCAACGGTGATAAAAATTCTATTTATCAACACATAATCGTCATGAAAACATTTTTATTGTTAGCCATGACGACCTTACTCAAATTTCGGGATGAAATTTCTTTAACGGGTAGGTACTGTGATGACCCAGAAATTTCTGACCAAATTTAAACTTAATCTTTGTATGATTAACATTTCCGACACGATAAGCAAAGTCTGTAAAACTGAATCTCAAAATTTTTGAACTACTTTCATATATTCAAATACCTTTCGGTTATTCTTGACGATTTGCGAACAATTATATGTATATAGATACATATATATATACTATAACTTGAAAACATAACAATGTATTAATTGTTTGATACTGTACATTAAACTTATTGGTTTAAATATTTATTTGAGTATATATGATAAGTTGGAATATTAATTATATGAATAACTCGCGACATATATTTAAAACGTGTTTATGAATGTTGAAAATATATATTAACTTGGTCATAAAACGATTTGTTATTATATATATATTAACAAATAGCGAGACAACGATTTATAGAAGTAAACAACCAAAACACTCGAAAGTTTAAGATACACTTTGAATGATATAGTTTATTGATAATTTAAGACTATATTTTGACAAAGGTACGAGTCACAAAACGTAAATTGCGAGTTTTCTAAGCGTACAAAAATGCGTTCGAGAAACCGGAATCGGGACATAAGTCGAGTGACAACGTACGAGTCATCGGAACGAAAATTACAAGTCAACTATGCACATGAATTTAATATAATATATAATTAATTATTTAAATTATATATATTATATATATTATAAAATATTATATCGACAAACAAGAAGTTAAAAATTTGTGAGCTGTCTCAGGGTGCCATGCGATCGCATGGCCTTGAAGCACAAATCCCATGCGATCGCATGGGGTACTTTTTCAGAAAAGGTTCTATAAATTCAAACGATTTCATTTCAATCACACACATATTTATTTATGTTACTTCCTCCGTATTTAAATTATTATTATTATTATTATTATTATTATTATTATTATTAAGATTAAGATTAATATTATTATTAATCTTATTAATTATTAGTATTATTAATTATTAATTAGTAATATACATAAAATACTACGACGAGGTTATGAGCGTGTCACTTTCAAAAATGGGTTTTTGAGCGGGATAAAGTTAAGGAAATTATGGGTTATAGCTATGGAGGTTATGGGTAATGTTCATGGGTATTATTTACAAGTCAAACCTACTGTTATCATCTATGTTGTGTCTACATACTTTTCTGCAATATTGAATCACAATATTGATACGTAAGCATTTATATTTTATCTTTTATACATTAATTGTGTATCCATGTCTAGTGCTCGAGTTTATATATTTATACATGTTTGTATGCTAAATTTCGTCGTTAAACAGTTTATAATGAATCACGAATTAAATACATATATTACTGGTAAAAGGTATATGATATACATGTTTTCGGAAAGCTGGCGAAAAATCAATAACTTTTCATTTAGACACCGAATAGTTTCGATGAACGGATTAAAAGATATGATTAACTGAATTATGATTGACGTTAATTGAAATTGCTTTTGAATCTGCAATTAAGATTTAAACAACTTGTTTACGAGATTGATAAAGTGAACTTTTAAATATTATCAACCGAGTAAATGACTCCTTATATAAGGTATGTCTCGTTTTGTTGAACTATTGTCAAAATTGACTTTTTGAAACGACTTTGGATAACTTTTGTATGTCGATCTCAAGCATTAGGATTATGATACACTATGACCTGACCTAGCTTGATAGACATTTTTTGACCAACATATGTTCTCTAGGTTGAGATCTACGGTTATTTGGTAATCCGAGTTTCAGTCACATTTTGGTGAACGACTTTATATGCTGCTAAGGTGAGTTTCATTTGCTCCCTTTTTAATTGCTTTTGCAATCTATATTTTTGGGCTGAGAATACATGCACTTTATTTTAAACGCAATGGATACAAGTACATACTAAATTCTACACCGAGTTTGAACCGAAAATCCCTTAGCTTTGGTAACTAGTAACTGCCGGTTATAAGAACTGGTGGGCGCGAGTAGTTGTATATGGATCCATAGGGCTTGATATCCCCGTCCGAGCTAGAGCACTAGCCTTTTAACGGACGTATGCTATTTGAGAAGCGTACACGTTGGTTTGCGTGTATTATTAAGATGATTATACAAAGGGTATAAATTATATATACGTTAAGTCTAGTTACCAGGGTGCTCAATTTCGTAGAATATTTTGATAAACGTTTCTGGATGAAACAACTGAAATCTTGTGATCCACCTTTATGTACAGATTATGCAAAACATTAAAACTATGAACTCACCAACCTTTGTGTTGACACTTGTTAGCATGTTTATTCTCAGGTTCCCTAGAAGTCTTCCGCTGTTTGCTTACATGTTATACAAGCTATGTGCATGGAGTCTTGCATGCTTTATTCAAGAAAACGTTGCATTCACAAAACCATCATCATGTATCTATTTTGACTGCATTGTCAACGGAAGTATTATTGTAAACTATTATTTACGGTGATTGTCTATACGTAGAAATCATCAGATGTCGAAAACCTTGGAATTAAATATTCATTTATGGTATGTCTTTTCAAAAGAATGCAATGTTTACAAAACGTATCATATAGAGGTCAAATACCTCGCAATGAAATCAATGAATGACGTGTTCGTCCATATGGATTTGGAGCGATTGTCACACTTAAAGTACAAGTTTTCTAAGCGTAAGAAAGGACGTTTAAAAATCCGGAACCGAGACATAAACCGAGTATCGACGTACGAGTCAACGGACCTAAAATTACAAATCAAATATACACATAAATATAATATAATATATATATATATAATTAATATAAATTATATATATTATATATATATAATATTATGTCGACGAACTAGCAAACAAAAACATTTTGAGCTGGATCAGGCGGCCATGCGATCGCATGGCAAATACAATAAAAACCCATGCGATCGCATGGGCATCAGATTCCAAAAATATGCCTATAAAAAGGCAGTTTGCTTGACGAAATAAAATACACCTTCCTTCTTTTTCTTTCCGTGTTCTATATTTATATTTATAATTATAATTATAATTAATTTAATTTAAGTTTAATAATAATAAAGTATATATGAGGGTGTTTTAATTCGGGTTTCAAACCATTTTAAAACTAAGGAATATTGGGTATTGTTCTTGAATCCAAGGCCAACCATACAGTCGTCTACCATCATTACGTCTACGCAATTTGCCAACAATATTGAGTCTCAATATTGAACCGTGAGTTTTATAGATCCCTTTTTAAATACCTCAAATATTTTTGGGCTGAGAATATATGCAATTTATTTTAAACGCAATAAGACACAAGTACATACTAAATTCTACACTGAGTTAAACCGAAAATCCCTTAGCTTTGGTAACTAGTAGCTGCCAGTACATAGGATATGGACTGGTGGGTGCGAATAATTGTATATGGATCCATAGGGCTTGACATCCCCGTCCGAGCTAGAGCGCTAGTCTTTTAACGGACGTATGTTATTTGAGTTTATAACACGTTGGTTTGCGTGTATTAAAACGAATGGAGTAATTTTCATTATAGCGTTAAGTTTAGTTACCAGCGTGCTCTGTTACGTAGAATCTATTGATAAACTTTTGATGAAATCTTGTGGTCTATCTTTATATACTTATGACTCGAGCAATTAAACCTATAACTCACCAACATTCGTGTTGACCTTTTTATCATGTTTTATTCTCAGATCCTTAGACTGCTTCCAATGTGATGTGCTTGTTGCCTGCATGGAGTCTCTCATGCTTTGTATAAAGTCTATTGCATTCGAAATAAAACTGCGTTGTGTAATTAATAATTTGACTGTGATGTCAAACTGTATGATAAAAACTTATGTATTTTGGGAATTTGCTTATACCTAAGCACTCACCCACATGCTTATAACTTTCTATCTCTAGAAAGTCACTTATTTTAATGAATGCAATATTTTATCAAAACGTATCATATAGAGGTCAAAACCTCATTGTGGAATCAATGATTAACGTGCTGCGTCAATAGCGATTTTGACGGGTCGTTACAGTTGGTATCAGAGCTTGAGGTTATAGTGAACCAGAATTTGCATTAATGTGTTTAACTGGTAATTGTTAGGATACATTAGTGAGTCTGGACTATGACCATATATGTTTTTACCGATTTTTGCTTATCATTTTGTCAAAAATATTATATGTGATATATTTATATACTAACGTAATTGTTGTTTCAATTATGTGATAGATGACTTCTTCTAATCCTATCATTTTGTACGATTCAGAATCAGACACTGAATCTATTCTATCCACAACTGAAAAGGGTGTTCCAATACCTATTAAAGAAGAAATTGTGTTAGCTGGGGAATCTCAACTTCAGGTTAACCCAGAGGAGGTCCCAGCTCCACCCAACTCTAGTTTTCCGGAGCCACAGTATCGTTGGCATGGACCCATGATCCCTGGAATAAACGAGGATCGTCCATTTCTAAACGAACATGGACATTGGGCCAGATACTTCGCCGACAGGCGTGTTGTGCCGATTACGCCTGGCAGATATCGGCTCATGACCACCAGTCGAACACATCCTACACATGACTCAGATAATTCATTAGGTGAGATCAGTGAGGGGGAGGAGGAAGTAAAGGAGATTACAGAAAAAGAAGTTAACAAAGAAAAGGAACACCCAGAATTGCCAAATCCAAAAATCAATAAAGCAATTGTTACTCCTAATATTACTACCCCTAGTCACCATTCTCTTACCAACTCTATTGAGGAATCAAGTACCTCAGAACCCCGACCAAAATATAAACTAACCGCTCGAATAAGCGATATTCCAGTACCTGATAACAAGAAGCCTCGCCGCTTTTAAAAACCATTTCCGCTACGATATCACTTCACGTATTGTATAATATTAATTAGTGTGCTTTACTTTATTCTACATATGTTTTATGTAAAATAAACTTATGTGAATAAGTGGTATTGTATCGTTGTACGATAATGCATTGAAGAATAAAGCGTGAAATGATAATGTATTATTTTTCATAATAGAGTATTATTTGAACTGTAGTACTTAATTGTGGTACTAAGCTATTAAGTATGAATCTTAACGGGTAGGTAATACCCTAAAAATAATTATAAAACGCTACTAAGAAGAAAAGGCTTTTATAATAATTGGTTCATATTGTTAATATGCTACAATTAACTATTGACTACTCATTATACCTATAATATTCTATATGATTAATTTATCTCTGTTGTGTTTATTGAAGAAACATGTCTCAAATGTCGGATGCTGAGTTTGAAGAACTAGTCGAGAAACGTGTGAATGAAATAATTGCTGCAGCTGAGGCAGCAAAAGCAGCAACCGAAGTAGCAGCCAAAGTAGCAGCCGTAAACATAAATTCACGAAACGGATGCTCATACAAAACTTTTCAAGGATGCAAACCACAGACGTTTAGTGGAACCGAGGGACCAGTCGGTCTAACCCGATGGTTTGAAAAGATGGAGTCTGTTTTCAAAATCAGTAATTGTGCCGATGGAGGCAAGTCAAAGTATGCTTCGTGAACGTTGCAAGACAGTGCACTTACTTGGTGGAACAATTATGCTAGAGCAGAATGAATAGATACGGCCTAGGATATCTCTTGGGAAGAATTGAAAAAGATGTTAATCGAGGAATACTGTCCTCGAAACGAGATCAGAAAAATAGAATCTGAGTTACGTAATCTAAAGGTTTTCGGTGCGAATCTCAAGAACTATGAAAAGCGTTTCATGGAACTAGCCTTGTTGTGTCCTGAATTGGTGCCAAACGAGAAACGAAAGATAGAAATGTATATTGACGGTTTATCGATCAATATCAAAGGAAATGTTACATCATCCAAACCGAATACGATGCAGGAAGCCATGACAATGGCACACCAACTCATGGACCAGATCACGGAGAGTTCGATTAAAGCACCAATTACTGAAGTCAAGACAACTGAAGGAAAGAGGAAATGGGAAGACTATAAGAGCAAAAGTACTCACCTGAAGAAGCGAGAAACTTTTAAAGGTAAACAAGATGGGGCAACTGCTAGTTCAAACTATAAGGGACCCCATCCGTTCCGCAAAAGATGTTACACACATCATGCAGGTTATTGCCAAGTGGTCTGTGATAAGTGCAACAAGAAAGGACATGTGGCGAAAGATTGTTATGCCA
Source organism: Rutidosis leptorrhynchoides (assembly GCF_046630445.1). Lineage (NCBI taxonomy): Eukaryota > Viridiplantae > Streptophyta > Magnoliopsida > Asterales > Asteraceae > Rutidosis > Rutidosis leptorrhynchoides. The sequence goes on along the minus strand of NC_092336.1, from coordinate 550,190,609 downwards.
CCGTTTCTGAAGTAAAGACAAAACCGACCGATGTCAAGAAATGTTTTGGATGCGGGAAGCCTGGTCACTTTATAAATTAATGCCCTGATAAGGAGAAGAACAAAGAACCCGCACGTGGAAGGGCATTTAATGTTAGTGCCAGTGAAGCACGTGAGGATCCTGATCTTGTCACTGGTACGTTTACCGTTAATAATCAACTAGCTTCTATTATGTTTGATACGGGTGCTGATAGAAGTTATATGTGTAAAGACTTTAGTTATAAACTAAAATGTGCATCATTGCCTCTAGACGATAAATATACTATTGAATTAGCTAATGGTAAACTAATAAAAGCCGATAAAATTTGCCATGGTTGCGAAATAAATCTCGCTGGTGAAACCTTCAAAATCGATTTGATACTCGTAGAATTAGGAAGTTTTGACGTAATCGTTGGCATGGACTGGATGTCCAAAACAAGAGCGAAAGTTATTTGCGCTGAGAAAGTAATCCGCATCCCTCGAAAGGATGAAACATCATTAATGATTTATGGGGAGAAGAGCAACTCGAAGCTGAACCTTATCAGCTGTATGAAGGCTCAGAAACTTATAAGAAAAGGTTGTTATGCTATTCTGGCACACGTGAAGAAGATCAATACCGAAGAAAAAAGCATTGATGACTTGCCGGTTGTAAGAAAATATCCCGAAGTATTTCCAGAAGAATTACCAGGGCTACCTCCACACAGATGTGTAGAATTCCAAATTGATCTCATACCAGGAGCTGCACCTGTAGCCCGATCTCCATATAGACTTGCACCTTCAGAAATGCAAGAATTACAAAACCAGTTGCAAGAATTATCGGACCGTGGATTTATTCGTCCCAGTTTTTCACCTTGTGGTGCTCCTATTCTGTTCGTCAAGAAGAAGGATAGATCTATGAGGATGTGCATAGATTGCCGGAAATTAAACAAATTAACGATCAAGAATCGGTACCCATTACCGAGGATTGATGATTTATTTGATCAATTGCAAGGATCAAGTGTTTATTCTAAGATTGATCTATGCTCCGGATATCATCAGCTGAGAGTGAAGGAAGAAGATGTTCCTAAAACCGCGTGCAGAACCCGTTACAGTCACTATGAGTTTCTAGTCATGCCTTTTGGATTGACTAATGCTCCAGCAGTATTCATGGATCTAATGAATCGCATCTGTAGACCGTATTTAGACAAATTTGTCATTGTTTTTATCGATGACATATTGATTTACTCGAAGAACAAGGAAGAACATGAGCAATACTTAAGACTGGTACTAGAGATACTCAAGAAAGAAGAATTGTACGCAAAATTTTCAAAGTGTGATTTCTGGTTACAAGAAGTACAGTTTTTGGGCCATGTTGTCAGTAAATATGGAATTAAAGTTGACCCTGCCAAGATCGAAGCCATTAGTAAATGGGAAACACCGAAGATTCCAACACAAATCCGCCAATTCTTAGGTCTTGCTGGTTACTACCGAAGATTCATTCAAGATTTCTCTAAAATCACCAAACCCTTAACTGCATTGACTCAAAAGGGAAAGAAGTATGATTGGTCCACGGAACAATAATCCTCATTCCAGTTATTTAAGAAGAAGTTAACGTCTGCACCCATTTTGTCATTACCGGAAGGAAATGATGATTTCATGATCTATTGTGAAGCTTCACGCCAAGGTTTAGGATGTGTATTAATGCAACACACAAAAGTTATCGGATATGCCTCACGACAACTAAAAATTCATGAAAAAAACTATACGACGCACGATTTAGAACTTGGAGCAGTAGTTTTTGCACTCAAAATATGGAGACACTATATATATGGCACCAAGTGTATAGTGTACACTGACCATAAGAGTCTTCAGCATATTTTTGATTAAACACAACTCAATACGAGGCAACGTCGTTGGGTAGAGTTGTTAAACGATTACGATTGTGAAATCTGTTACCACCCCGGAAAGGCTAATGTTGTAGCTGATGCCCTAAGTCGGAAAGAAAGAGTAAAACCTCTTAGGGTCCGAGCTTTGAACATTACAATTCGTACCGATCTCATAAAGCAAATTCAAGCAGCACAGTTAGAAGCTTTAAAAGAAGAAAACGAAAAAGGCGAAATGAGCAAAGGGTTAGAAAAACAGCTTGAAGTAAAAGATGATGGAACCCTGTATTTTGCTGGCAGGATATGGGTACCAAAACATGGTAACCTAAGACAACTAGTACTGGATGAAGTACACAAAACTAGGTACTCAATTCACCCAGAAAATGGGAAAATGTATCACGATCTCAAAAAGTTCTATTGGTGGCCTAATATGAAGATAGAAATTGCTACTTATGTAAGCAAATGTTTGACATGTGCGAAGGTCAAAGCTGAGCACCAAAAGCCGTCAGGATTACTGCAACAACCGAAAATTCCTCAATGGAAATGGGAAAGAATAACCATGGATTTCATTACGAAACTGCCAAGGACTGCAAACAGTCACGATACTATTTAGGTGATAGTTGATCGCCTCACTAAATCAGCTCACTTTCTACCAATAAAGGAGACAGACAGTATGTAGAAATTAGCAAGCCTATATTTGAAGGAAGTAGTTTCCAGGCATGGTGTACCTATCTCCATCATATCTGATCGCGACACCCGATTCACATCACGTTTTTGGCAGTCATTACAAAAAGCATTGGGAACTCGATTAGATATGAGCACCGCTTATCACCCACAGACATATGGTCAAAGTGAAAGAACAATACAAACATTAGAAGACATGTTACGGGCATGTGTGATTGACTTTGGAACCAATTGGGATCGACACTTACCTTTGGCAGAATTCCCATACAATAACAGCTATCATACGAGCATCAACGCAGCGCCATTTGAAGCACTTTACGGTAGAAAGTGCAGATCTCTTATCTGTTGGAGCGAAGTAGGAGAAAGACAACTTACTGGACCAGAAATTATTCATGAAACCACCGAAAAGATCATTCAAATACAACAGCGATTAAAAACAGCCATGAGTCTCCAAAAGAGTTATGCTGATGTAAGAAGAAAACCGCTAGAATTTCAAGTGGGCGACAAAGTCATGTTGAAAGTGTCACCCTGGAAAGGCGTTGTACGATTCGGTAAACGAGGAAAACTAAGTCCTAGGTACGTAGGACCCTTTGAAATCATCGAAAGAATTGGAGCAGTTGCTTATCGATTAAAGATACCGCAAAAACTTAGTAGTGTTCACGACACATTTCACGTGTCAAATTTGAAGAAATGTTTAGCTGAAGAGGATGTCGTAATTCCTCTTGACAAAATACGAATCAATGATAAACTCCATTTTATCGAAGAACCTGTTGAAATCATTGACCGTGAGGTCAAACAATTAAAACAAAGCAAAATACCGATAGTTAGAATTCGTTGGAACGCTAGACGAGGACCCGAGTTTACTTGGGAACGTGAAGATCAAATGAAGCAAAAGTATCCACATTTGTTCACTGATATCGCTCATAAAACAGGTACTACTCAAAATTTCGGGACGAAATTTTCTTTAACGGGGAGGTACTGTGATGACCCGGAAAATTTCGACATATTTTAGACCAATTCTCTATACGATTTAATATATTTCTAAACGAAAATATATGTATATTTTACAATGTTATTAAATATAATATTAACTTGGATATAAAACGTCTTGATTTAAAAATACTATTAATTATATTGTAGTAAATAACAAGAAGACGACTTAAAGAAGCAAATGATCAAAATATTAAAATGTATAAGTTACATTTCAAATAAGATAATTTATTGGCAAATAAGTCTAATTATTAATAAAGGTAATTATCGCGAAACATAAAGTACAAGTTTTCTAAGCGTACGAAAGGACGTTCGAAAATCCGGAACCGAGACATAAACCGAGTATCGACGTACGAGTCAACGGACCTAAAATTACAAATCAAGTATACACATGAATATAATAAAATATATATATAATTAATATAAATTATATATATATATATATATATATATATATATATATATATATATATATATATATATATATATATATATATAATATTATGTCGACGAACTAGCAAACAAAAATATTTTGAGCTGGATCAGGCGGCCATGCGATCGTATGGCAAATACACTAAAAACCCATGCGATCGTATGGGCATCAGATTCCAAAAATATGCCTATAAAAAGGCAGTTTGCTCGACGAAATAAAATACACCTTCCTTCTTTTTCTTTCTGTGTTCTATATTTATATTTATAATTATAATTATAATTATAATTTAAGTTTAATAATAATAAAGTATATACGAGGGTATTTTAATTCGGGTTTCAAACCGTTTTAAAACTAAGGAATATTGGGTATTGTTCTTGAATCCAAGGCCAACCATACAGTCGTCTACCATCATTACGTCTACGCAATTTGCCTACAATATTGAGTCTCAATATTGAACCGTGAGTTTTATAGATCCCTTTTTAAATACTTTAAATATTTTTGGGCTGAGAATACATGCAATTTATTTTAAACGCAATAAGACACAAGTACATACTAAATTCTACACTGAGTTAAACCGAAAATCCCTTAGCTTTGGTAACTAGTAGCTGCCAGTACATAGGATATGGACTGGTGGGCGCGAATAATTGTATATGGATCCATAGGGCTTGACATCCCCGTCCGAGCTAGAGCGCTTGCCTTTTAACGGACGTATGTTATTTGAGTTTATGACACGTTGGTTTGCGTGTATTAAAACGAATGGGGTAATTTTCATTATAGCGTTAAGTTTAGTTACCAGGGTGCTCTGTTACGTAGAATCTATTGATAAACTTTTTAAAATGTCCCGTTCTTATTGATTAAAAACATTCCATATTAATTGATTTCGTTGCGAGGTTTTGACCTCTATATGAGACGTTTTTCAAAGACTGCATTCATTTTAAAACAAACCATAACCTTTATTTCATCAATAAAGGTTTAAAAAGCTTTACGTAGATTATCAAATAATGATAATCTAAAATATCCTGTTTACACACGACCATTACATAATGGTTTACAATACAAATATGTTACAACAAAATAAGTTTCTTGAATGCAGTTTTTACACAATATCATACAAGCATGGACTCTAAATCTCGTCCTTATTTAAGTATGCGACAACGGAAGCTCTTAATAATCACCTGAGAATAAACATGCTTAAAACGTCAACAAAAATGTTGGTGAGTTATAGGTTTAACCTATATATATCAAATCATAACAATAGACCACAAGATTTCATATTTCAATATACATCCCATACATAGAGATAAAAATTATTCATATGGTGAACACCTGGTAACCGACATTAACAAGATGCATATATAAGAATATCCCCATCATTTCGGGACACCCTTCGGATATGATATAAATTTTGAAGTACTAAAGCATCCGGTACTTTGGATGGGGTTTGTTAGGCCCAATAGATCTATCTTTAGGATTCGCGTCAATTAGGGTGTCTGTTCCCTAATTCTTAGATTACCAGACTTAATAAAAAGGGGCATATTCGATTTCGATAATTCAACCATAGAATGTAGTTTCACGTACTTGTGTCTATTTTGTAAATCATTTATAAAACCTGCATGTATTCTCATCCCAAAAATATTAGATTTTAAAAGTGGGACTATAACTCACTTTCACAGATTTTTACTTCGTCGGGAAGTAAGACTTGGCCACTGGTTGATTCACGAACCTATAACAATATATACATATATATCAAAGTATGTTCAAAATATATTTACAACACTTTTAATATATTTTGATGTTTTAAGTTTATTAAGTCAGCTGTCCTCGTTAGTAACCTACAACTAGTTGTCCACAGTTAGATGTACAGAAATAAATCGATAAATATTATCTTGAATCAATCCACGACCCAGTGTATACGTATCTCAGTATTGATCACAACTCAAACTATATATATTTTGGAATCAACCTCAACCCTGTATAGCTAACTCCAACATTCACATATAGAGTGTCTATGGTTGTTCCGAAATATATATAGATGTGTCGACATGATAGGTCGAAACATTGTATACGTGTCTATGGTATCTCAAGATTACATAATATACAATACAAGTTGATTAAGTTATGGTTGGAATAGATTTGTTACCAATTTTCACGTAGCTAAAATGAGAAAAATTATCCAATCTTGTTTTACCTATAACTTCTTCATTTTAAATTCGTTTTGAGTGAATCAAATTGCTATGGTTTCATATTGAACTCTATTTTATGAATCTAAACAGAAAAAGTATAGGTTTATAGTCAGAAAAATAAGTTACAAGTCGTTTTTGTAAAGGTAGTCATTTCAGTCGAAAGAACGACGTCTAGATGACCATTTTAGAAAACATACTTCCACTTTGAGTTTAACCATAATTTTTGGATATAGTTTCATGTTCATAATAAAAATCATTTTCTCAGAATAAAAACTTTTAAATCAAAGTTTATCATAGTTTTTAATTAACTAACCCAAAACAGCCCGCGGTGTTACTACGACGGCGTAAATCCGGTTTTACGGTATTTTTCGTGTTTTCAGGTTTTAAATCATTAAGTTAGCATATCATATAGATATATAACATGTGTTTAGTTGATTTTAAAAGTCAAGTTAGAAGGATTAACTTTTGTTTGCGAACAAGTTTAGAATTAACTAAACTATGTTCTAGTGATTACAAGTTTAAACCTTCGAATAAGATAGCTTTATATGTATGAATCGAATGATGTTATGAACATCATTACTACCTTAAGTTCCTTGGATAAACCTACTGGAAAAGAGAAAAATGGATCTAGCTTCAACGGATCCTTGGATGGCTCGAAGTTCTTGAAGCAGAATCATGACACGAAAACAAGTTCAAGTAAGATCATCACTTGAAATAAGATTGTTATAGTTATAGAAATTGAACCAAAGTTTGAATATGATTATTACCTTGTATTAGAATGATAACCTACTGTAAGAAACAAAGATTTCTTGAGGTTGGATGATCACCTTACAAGATTGGAAGTGAGCTAGCAAACTTGAAAGTATTCTTGATTTTATGTAACTAGAACTTGTAGAATATATGAAGAACACTTAGAACTTGAAGATAGAACTTGAGAGAGATCAATTAGATGAATAAAATTGGAGAATGAAAGTGTTTGTAGGTGTTTTTGGTCGTTGGTGTATGGATTAGATATAAAGGATATGTAATTTTGTTTTCATGTAAATAAGTCATGAATGATTACTCATATTTTTGTAATTTTATGAGATATTTCATGCTAGTTGCCAAATGATGGTTCCCACATATGTTAGGTGACTCACATGGGCTGCTAAGAGCTGATCATTGGAGTGTATATACCAATAGTACATACATCTAAAAGCTGTGTATTGTACGAGTACGAATACGGGTGCATACGAGTAGAATTGTTGATGAAACTGAACGAGGATGTAATTGTAAGCATTTTTGTTAAGTAGAAGTATTTTGATAAGTGTATTGAAGTCTTTCAAAAGTGTATAAATACATATTAAAACACTACATGTATATACATTTTAACTGAGTCGTTAAGTCATCGTTAGTCGTTACATGTAAGTGTTGTTTTGAAACCTTTAGGTTAACGATCTTGTTAAATGTTGTTAACCCAATGTTTATAATATCAAATGAGATTTTAAATTATTATATTATCATGATATTATCATGTATGAATATCTCTTAATATGATATATATACATTAAATGTCTTTACAACGATAATCGTTACATATATGTCTCGTTTAAAAATCATTAAGTTAGTAGTCTTGTTTTTACATATGTAGTTCATTGTTAATATACTTAATGATATGTTTACTTATCATAGTATCATGTTAACTATATATATATATATATATATATATATATATATATATATATATATATATATATATATATCCATATATATGTCATCATATAGTTTTTACAAGTTTTAACGTTCGTGAATCACCGGTCAACTTGGGTGGTCAATTGTCTATATGAAACATATTTCAATTAATCAAGTCTTAACAAGTTTGATTGATTAACATGTTGGAAACATTTAATCATGTAAATATCAATCTCAATTAATATATATAAACATGGAAAAGTTCGAGTCACTACAGTACCTACCCGTTAAATAAATTTCGTCCCGAAATTTTAAGCTGTTGAAGGTGTTGACGAATCTTCTGGAAATAGATGCGGGTATTTCTTTTTCATCTGATCTTCACGCTCCCAGGTGAACTTGGGTCCTCTACGATCATTCCATCGAACCTTAACAATTGGTATCTTGTTTTGCTTAAGTCTTTTAACCTCACGATCCATTATTTCGACGGGTTCTTCGATGAATTGAAGTTTTTCGTTGATTTGGATTTCATCTAACGGAATAGTGAGATCTTCTTTAGCAAAAAATTTCTTCAAATTCGAGACGTGGAAAGTGTTATGTACAGCCACGAGTTGTTGAGGTAGCTCCAGTTGGTAAGCTACTGGTCCGACACGATCTATAATCTTGAATGGTCCAATGTACCTTGGATTTAGTTTCCCCTCGTTTACCAAATTGAACAACGCCTTTCCAAGGTGCAACTTTAAGCATGATCATCTCTCTAATTTCAAATTCTATATCTTTTCTTTTAATGTCAGCGTAGCTCTTTTGTCGACTTTGGGCGGTTTTCAACCGTTGTTGAATTTGGATGATCTTCTCGATAGTTTCTTGTATTATCTCCGGACCCGTAATCTGTCTATCCCTCACTTCACTCCAACAAATCGGAGACCTGCACTTTCTACCATAAAGTGCTTCAAACGGCGCCATCTCAATGCTTGATTGGTAGCTGTTGTTGTAGGAAAATTCTGCTAACGGTAGATGTCGATCCCAACTGTTTCCAAAATCAATAACACATGCTCGTAGCATGTCTTCAAGCGTTTGTATCGTCCTTTCACTCTGACCATCAGTTTGTGGATGATAGGCAGTACTCATGTCTAGACGAGTTCCTAATGCTTGCTGTAATGTCTGCCAGAATCTTGAAATAAATCTGCCATCCCTATCAGAGATAATAGAGATTGGTATTCCATGTCTGGAGACGACTTCCTTCAAATACAGTCGTGCTATATTGGCAGGAAGTGTGCTGATTTGGTGAGACGATCAACTATTACCCAAATAGTATCAAAACCACTTGCAGTCCTTGGCAATTTAGTGATGAAATCCATGGTAATGTTTTCCCATTTCCATTTCGGGATTTCGGGCTGTTGAAGTAGACCTGATGGTTTCTGATGCTCAGCTTTGACCTTAGAACACATCAAACATTCTCCTACGTATTTAGCAACATCGGCTTTAATACCCGGCCACCAAAAATGTTTCTTGAGATCCTTGTACATCTTCCCCATTCCAGGATGTATTGAGTATCTATTTTTATGAGCTTCTCTAAGTACCATTTCTCTCATATCTCCAAATTTTGGTACCCAAATTCTTTCAGCCCTATACCGGGTTCCATCTTCCCAAATATTAAGATGCTTCTTCGATCCTTTGGGTATTTCATCCTTTAAATTTCCCTCTTTTAAAACTCCTTGTTGCGCCTCCTTTATTTGAGTAGTAAGGTTAGTGTGAATCATTATATTCATAGATTTTACTCGAATGGGTTCTCTGTCCTTCCTGCTCAAGGCGTCGGCTACCACATTTGCCTTCCCTGGGTGGTAACGAATCTCAAAGTCGTAATCATTCAATAATTCAATCCACCTACGCTGCCTCATATTCAGTTGTTTCTGATTAAATATGTGTTGAAGACTTTTGTGGTGGGTATATATAATACTTTTGACCCCATATAAGTAGTGCCTCCAAGTCTTTAATGCAAAAACAACCGCGCCTAATTCCAAATCATGCGTCGTATAATTTTGTTCGTGAATCTTCAATTGTCTAGACGCATAAGCAATCACCTTCGTTCGTTGCATTAATACACAACCGAGACCTTGCTTTGATGCGTCACAATAAATCACAAAATCATCATTCCCTTCAGGCAATGACAATATAGGTGCCGTAGTTAGCTTTTTCTTCAATAACTGAAACGCTTTCTCTTGTTCATCATTCCATTCAAATTTCTTTCCTTTATGCGTTAATGCAGTCAGAGGTTTTGCTATTCTGGAAAAGTCTTGGATGAACCTTCTGTAGTAACCAGCTAGTCCTAAAAACTGGCGTATGTGTTTCGGAGTTTTCAGGGTTTCCCACTTTTCAACAGTTTCTATCTTTGCCGGATCCACCTTAATACCTTCTTTGTTCACTATGTGACCGAGGAATTGAACTTCTTCCAACCAAAATGCACACTTTGAAAACTTAGCGTACAATTCTTCCTTCCTCAATACTTCTAACACCTTTCTCAAATGTTCACCGTGTTCTTGGTCATTCTTTGAGTAAATAAGTATGTCATCAATGAAAACAATGACAAACTTGTCAAGGTATGGTCCACACACTCGGTTCATAAAGTCCATGAACACAGCTGGTGCATTAGTTAAACCAAACGGCATGACCATAAACTCGTAATGATCGTACGTGTTCTGAAAGCAGTCTTTGGAATATCATCTTCTTTCACCCGCATTTGATGATACCCGGAACGTAAGTCAATCTTTGAATAAACAGACGAGCCTTGTAGTTGATCAAATAAGTCATCGATTCTCGGTAGTGGGTAGCGGTTCTTGATGGTAAGTTTGTTCAACTCTCGGTAGTCGATACACAACCTGAATGTACCATCTTTCTTCATGACAAACAAAACAGGAGCTCCCCACGGTGATGTGCTTGGTCGAATGAAACCACGTTCTAAAAGTTCTTGTAATTGGCTTTGCAGTTCTTTCATCTCGCTGGGTGCGAGTCTGTAAGGAGCACGAGCTATTGGTGCAGCTCCTGGTACAAGATCTATTTGAAATTCAACGGATCGATGTGGGGGTAATCCCGGTAATTCTTTCGAAAATACATCGGGAAATTCTTTTGCAATGGGAACATCATTGATGCTCTTTTCTTCAGTTTGTACTTTCTCGACGTGTGCTAGAACAGTATAGCAACCTTTTATTATTAATTTTTGTGCCTTCAAATTACTAATAAGATGTAGCTTCGTGTTGCCCTTTTCTCCGTACACCATTAAGGGTTTTCCTTTTTCTCGTATAATGCGAATTGCATTTTTGTAACAAACGATCTCTGCTTTCACTTCTTTCAACCAGTCCATACCGATTATCACATCAAAACTCCCTAACTCTACTGGTATCAAATCAATCTTAAATGTTTCGCTAACCAGTTTAATTTCTCGATTCCGACATATATTATCTGCTGAAATTAATTTACCATTTGCTAATTCGAGTAAAAATTTACTATCTAAAGGCGTCAATGGAAAACTTAATTTAGCACAAAAATCTCTACTCATATAGCTTCTATCCGCACCCGAATCAAATAAAACGTAAGCAGATTTATTGTCAATAAGATACGTACCCATAACAAGCTCCGGGTCTTCCTGTGCCTCTGCCGCATTAATATTGAAAACTCTTCCGCGGCCTTGTCCATTCGTGTTCTCCTGGTTCGGGCAATTTCTAATAATGTGGCCCGGTTTTCCACATTTATAACAAATTACATTCGCATAACTTGCTCTGACACTACTTTCTCCGCCATTACTCGTTCCGACACCATTTGTTCCTTTCGTTCTATTAACCCCTGGTCCGTAGACCTCACACTTCGCCGCGCTATGACCATTTCTTTTACACTTGTTGCAAAATTTGGTGCAGAACCCCGAGTGATACTTTTCACACCTTTGGCATAGCTGCTTCTGATTGTTGTTGTTGTTGTTGCGGTTATTATTGTTATTGGGATGATTGTTGTAGTTGCTGTTGCTGTTGTTGTTGTTGTTGTTGTTGTTGTTGTTGTTGTTGTTGTTGTTGTTGTTGTTGTTGTTGTTGGGCCGTTTGTTGTAGTTGCGATTGATGTTGCGATTGTTGGGATAATTGTTGCGATTATTGTTGTAATTGCTGTTGTTGTTGTATTGGTGATTCTTATCACCGTTTTTCTCCCACTTTCTTTTGACTTGCTTCACATTGGCCTCTTCAGCAGTCTGTTCTTTAATTCTTTCTTCAATCTGGTTCACTAGTTTGTGAGCCATTCTACATGCCTGTTGTATGGAGGCGGGCTCGTGTGAACTTATATCTTCTTGGATTCTTTCCGATAATCCTTTCACAAACGCGTCGATCTTCTCTTCCTCATCTTCGAATGCTCCCGGACACAATAGGCACAATTCTGTGAATCATCTTTCGTACGTGGTAATATCAAATCCTTGGGTTCGTAACCCTCTAAGTTATGTCTTGAGCTTATTGACCTCGGTTCTGGGACGGTACTTGAAATTTCCCGTTCTTATTGATTAAAAACGTTCCATATTAATTGATTTCGTTGCGAGGTTTTGACCTCTATATGAGACGTTTTTCAAAGACTGCATTCATTTTTAAAACAAACCATAACCTTTATTTCATAAATAAAGATTTAAAAAGCTTTACGTAGATTATCAAATAATGATAATCTAACATATCCTGTTTACACACGACCATTACATAATGGTTACAATACAAATATGTTACATCGAAATCAGTTTCTTGAATGCAGTTTTTACACAATATCATACAAACATGGACTCCAAATCTTGTCCTTATTTTAGTATGCAACAGCGGAAGCTCTTAATATTCACCTAAGAATAAACATGCTTTAAACGTCAACAAAAAAATGTTGGTGAGTTATAGGTTTAACCTATATATATCAAATCGTAACAATAGACCACAAGATTTCATATTTCAATACACATCCCATACATAGAGATAAAAATCATTCATATGGTGAACACCTGGTAACCGACATTAACAAGATGCATATATAAGAATATCCCCATCATTCCGGGACACCCTTCGGATATGATATAAATTTCGAAGTACTAAAGCATCCGGTACTTTGGATGGGGTTTGTTAGGCCCAATAGATCTATCTTTAGGATTCGCGTCAATTAGGGTGTCTGTTCCCTAATTCTTAGATTACCAGACTTAATAAAAAGGGGCATATTCGATTTCGATAATTCAATCATAGAATGTAGTTTCACGTACTTGTGTCTATTTTGTAAATCATTTATAAAACCTGCATGTATTCTCATCCCAAAAATATTAGATTTTAAAAGTGGGACTATAACTCACCTTCACAGATTTTTACTTCGTCGAGAAGTAAGACTTGGCCACTGTTGATTCACGAACCTATAACAATATATACATATATATTAAAGTATGTTCAAAATATATTTACAACACTTTTAATATATTTTGATGTTTTAAGTTTATTAAGTCAGCTGTCCTCGTTAGTAACCTACAACTAGTTGTCCACAGTTAGATGTACAGAAATAAATCGATAAATATTATCTTGAATCAATTCACGACCCAGTGTATACGTATCTCAGTATTGATCACAACTTAAACTATATATATTTTGGAATCAACCTCAACCCTGTATAGCTAACTCCAACATTCACATATAGAGTGTCTATGGTTGTTCCGAAATATATATAGATGTGTCGACATGATAGGTCGAAACATTGTATACGTGTCTATGGTATCTCAAGATTACATAATATACAATACAAGTTGATTAAGTTATGGTTGGAATAGATTTGTTACCAATTTTCACGTAGCTAAAATGAGAAAAATTATCCAATCTTGTTTTACCCATAACTTCTTCATTTTAAATCCGTTTTGAGTGAATCAAATTGCTATGGTTTCATATTGAACTCTATTTTATGAATCTAAACAGAAAAATTATAGGTTTATAGTCAGAAAAATAAGTTACAAGTCGTTTTTGTAAAGGTAGTCATTTCAGTCGAAAGTACGACGTCTAGATGACCATTTTAGAAAACATACTTCCACTTTGAGTTTAACCATAATTTTTGGATATAGTTTCATGTTCATAATAAAAATCATTTTCTCAGAATAACAACTTTTAAATCAAAGTTTATCATAGTTTTTAATTAACTAACCCAAAACAGCCCGCGGTGTTACTACGACGGCGTAAATCCGGTTTTACGGTGTTTTTCGTGTTTCCAGGTTTTAAATCATTAAGTTAGCATATCATATAGATATAGAACATGTGTTTAGTTAATTTTAAAAGTCAAGTTAGAAGGATTAACTTTTGTTTGCGAATAAGTTTAGAATTAACTAAACTATGTTCTAGTGATTACGAGTTTAAACCTTCGAATAAGATAGTTTTATATATATGAATCGAATGATGTTATGAACATCATTACTACCTAAAGTTTAGTAGGTAAACCTACTGGAAGTGACAAGAAATGATCTAGCTTCAAAGGATCTTGGATGGCTTGAAAGTTCTTGAAGTAGGATCATGACACAAAAACAAGTTCAAGTAAGATTTTTACTCAAATTAAGATAGTTTATAGTTATAGAAATTAAATCAAAGTTTGAATATGAATATTACCTTGAATAATAAAGATAACCTATTGTATATAACAAAGGTTTCTTGATCTTAGATGATTACTTGGAATGGATTAGAAAGCTTGGAAGTAAATTAGTAAACTTGAAGGGATTTTTGAAGTGTTTTCTTGAAGTGTTCTTCCTATGATGATTATAGCTTGATTCTTGAAGTGATTTTTGATGAAGATGATGATTAACTACTGGAAAAATACGTTCATAATAGTGTGTGTGTGTTGAGAGAGAATTAGAAAGAGAATTGGAAGTGAAATGGAGTGAATGATGAGTGGTAATTGGTGAGTGGTGAGTGGGGTTAAAAGGAGTTCTAGTTAGTTGACTAGCTCATGGTAGAAGTTAAAATTGATTAGTCATACATGACATAATCAAGAGTGGAATCCCATGCTAGTTCCTATTGGTATATACCCATAGTAAGTACGTTTTGAAGTTGTGTATAATACGGGTAAGAATACGACTAGAATTCTTGATGAAAGAAAAGAATGGGAAAGTAACTGTAACCATTTTCATTAAGTATGAGTGTTTTGATATATGTCTTGAAGTCTTCCAAAAGTATTTTAATATATCTAAATACACTACATGTATATACATTTTAACTGAGTCGTTAAGTCATCGTTAGTCGTTACATGTAAGTGTTGTTTTGAAACCTTTAAGTTAACGATCTCAATTAATGTTGTTAACCCATTGTTTATTATATCTAACGAGATGTTAAATTATTATATTATCATGATATTATGATATATTAATATATCTTAATATGATATATATACATTTAAATGTCGTTACAACGATAATCGTTACATATATGTCTCGTTTCGAAATCCTTAAGTTAGTAGTCTTGTTTATATGTATATAACTCATTGTTAATATACTTATGGAGATACTTACTTATCATAATCTCATGTTAACCATATGTATATCCATATATATATCGTCATGTCGTTTTTACAAGTTTTAACGTTCGTGAATCGCCGGTCAACTTGGGTGGTCAATTGTCTATATGAAACATATTTCAATTAATCAAGTATTAACAAGTTTGATTGCTTAACATGTTGGAAACATTTAATCATGTAAATATCAATCTCAATTAATATATATAAACATGGAAAAGTTCGGGTCACTACAGTACCTACCCGTTAAATAAATTTCGTCCCGAAATTTTAAGCTGTTGAAGGTGTTGACGAATCTTCTGGAAATAGATGCGGGTATTTCTTCTTCATCTGATCTTCACGCTCCCAGGTGAACTCGGGTCCTCTACGAGCATTCCATCGAACTTTAACAATTGGTATCTTGTTTTGCTTAAGTCTTTTAACCTCGCGATCCATTATTTCGACGGGTTCTTCGATGAATTGGAGTTTTTCGTTGATTTGGATTTCATCTAACGGAATAGTGAGATCTTCTTTAGCAAAACATTTCTTCAAATTCGAGACGTGGAAAGTGTTATGTACAGACGCGAGTTGTTGAGGTAACTCAAGTCGGTAAGCTACTGGCCCGACACGATCAATAATCTTGAATGGTCCAATATACCTTGGATTTAATTTCCCTCGTTTACCAAATCGAACAACGCCTTTCCAAGGTGCAACTTTAAGCATGACCATCTCTCCAATTTCAAATTCTATATCTTTTCTTTTAATGTCAGCGTAGCTCTTTTGTCGACTTTGGGCGGTTTTCAACCGTTGTTGAATTTGGATGATCTTCTCGGTAGTTTCTTGTATAATCTCCGGACCCGTAATCTGTCTATCCCCCACTTCACTCCAACAAATCGGAGACCTGCACTTTCTACCATAAAGTGCTTCAAATGGCGCCATCTCAATGCTTGAATGGTAGCTGTTGTTGTAGAAAAATTCTGCTAAAGGTAGATGTCGATCCCAACTGTTTCCGAAATCAATAACACATGCTCGTAGCATGTCTTCAAGCGTTTGTATCGTCCTTTCGCTCTGCCCATCAGTTTGTGGATGATAGGCAGTACTCATGTCTAGACGAGTTCCTAATGCTTGCTGTAATGTCTGCCAGAATCTTGAAATAAATCTGCCATCCCTATCAGAGATAATAGAGATTGGTATTCCATGTCTGGAGACGACTTCCTTCAAATACAGTCGTGCTAACTTCTCCATCTTGTCATCTTCTCTTATTGGCAGGAAGTGTGCTGATTTGGTGAGACGATCAACTATTACCCAAATAGTATCAAAACCACTTGCAGTCCTTGGCAATTTAGTGATGAAATCCATGGTAATGTTTTCCCATTTCCATTCTGGGATTTCGGGTTGTTGAAGTAGACCTGATGGTTTCTGATGCTCAGCTTTGACCTTAGAACACGTCAAACATTCTCCTACATATTTAGCAACATCGGCTTTCATACCCGGCCACCAAAAATGTTTCTTGAGATCCTTGTACATCTTCCCCGTTCCAGGATGTATTGAGTATCTGGTTTTATGAGCTTCTCTAAGTACCATTTCTCTCATATCTCCAAATTTTGGTACCCAAATCCTTTCAACCCTATACCGGGTTCCGTCTTCCCGAATATTAAGATGCTTCTCCGATCCTTTGGGTATTTCATCCTTTAAATTTCTCTCTTTTAAAACTCCTTGTTGCGCCTCCTTTATTTGAGTAGTAAGGTTATTATGAATCATTATATTCATAGATTTTACTCGAATGGGTTCTCTGTCCTTCCTGCTCAAGGCATCGGCTACCATATTTGCCTTCCCCGGGTGGTAACGAATCTCAAAGTCGTAATCATTCAATAATTCAATCCACCTACGCTGCCTCATATTCAGTTGTTTCTGATTAAATATGTGTTGAAGACTTTTGTGGTCGGTATATATAATACTTTTGACCCCATATAAGTAGTGCCTCCAAGTCTTTAATGCAAAAACAACTGCGCCTAATTCCAAATCATGCGTCGTATAATTTTGTTCGTGAATCTTCAATTGTCTAGACGCATAAGCAATCACCTTCGTTCGTTGCATTAATACACAACCGAGACCTTGCTTTGATGCGTCACAATAAATCACAAAATCATCATTCCCTTCAGGCAATGACAATATAGGTGCCGTAGTTAGCTTTTTCTTCAATAACTGAAACGCTTTCTCTTATCATCCTTCCATTCAAATTTCTTCCCTTTATGCGTTAATGCAGTCAAGGGTTTTGCTATTCTGGAAAAGTCTTGGATGAACCTTCTGTAGTAACCAGCTAGTCCTAAAAACTGGCGTATGTGTTTCGGAGTTTTCGGGGTTTCCCACTTTTTAACAGTTTCTATCTTTGCCGGATCCACCTTAATACCTTTTTTGTTCACTATGTGACCGAGGAATTGAACTTCTTCCAACCAAAATGCACACTTTAAAAATTTAGCGTACAATTCTTCCTTCCTCAATACTTCTAACACCTTTCTCAAATGTTCACCGTGTTCTTGGTCATTCTTTGAGTAAATAAGTATGTCATCAATGAAAACAATGACAAACTTGTCAAGGTATGGTCCACATACTCGGTTCATAAGGTCCATGAACACAGCTGGTGCATTAGTTAAACCAAATGGCATGACCATAAACTCGTAATGACCGTAACGTGTTCTGAAAGCAGTCTTTGGAATATCATCTTCTTTCACCCGCATTTGATGATACCCGGAACGTAAGTCAATCTTTGAATAAACAGACGAGCCTTGTAGTTGATCAAATAAGTCGTCGATTCTCGGTAGTGGGTAGCGGTTCTTGATGGTAAGTTTGTTCAACTCTCGGTAGTCGATACACAACCTGAATGTACCATCTTTCTTCTTGACAAACAAAACAGGAGCTCCCCACGGTGATGTGCTTGGTCGAATGAAACCACGCTCTAAAAGTTCTTGTAATTGACTTTGCAGTTCTTTCATCTCGCTGGGTGCGAGTCTGTAAGGAGCACGAGCTATTGGTGCAGTTCCTGGTACAAGATCTATTTGAAATTCAACGGATCGATGTGGGGGTAATCCCGGTAATTCTTTCGGAAATACATCGGGAAATTCTTTTGCGACGGGAGCATCATTGATACTCTTTTCTTCAGTTTGTACTTTCTCGACGTGTGCTAGAACAGCATAGCAACCTTTTCTTATTAGTTTTTGTGCCTTCAAATTACTAATAAGATGTAGCTTCATGTTGCCCTTTTCTCCGTACACCATTAAGGGTTTTCCTTTTTCTCGTATAATGCGAATTGCATTTTTGTAACAAACGATTTCTGCTTTCACTTCTTTCAACCAGTCCATACCGATTATCACATCAAAACTCCCTAACTCTACTGGTATCAAATCAATCTTAAATATTTCGCTAACCAGTTTAATTTCTCGATTCCGACATATATTATCTGCTGAAATTAATTTACCATTTGCTAATTCGAGTAAAAATTTACTATCCAAAGGCGTCAATGGACAACTTAATTTAGCACAAAAATCTCTACTCATATAGCTTCTATCCGCACCCGAATCAAATAAAACGTAAGCAGATTTATTGTCAATAAGAAATGTACCCGTAACAAGCTCCGGGTCTTCCTGTGCCTCTGCCGCATTAATATTGAAAACTCTTCCGCGGCCTTGTCCATTCGTGTTCTCCTGGTTCGGGCAATTTCTAATAATGTGGCCCGGTTTTCCACATTTATAACAAACTACATTGGCATAACTTGCTCCGACACTACTTGCTCCGCCATTACTCGTTCCGACACCATTTGTTCCTTTCGTTCTGTTAACCCCTGGTCCGTAGACCTCACACTTCGCCACGCTATGACCATTTCTTTTACACTTGTTGCAAAATTTGGTGCAGAACCCCGAGTGATACTTTTCACACCTTTGGCATAGCTGCTTCTGATTGTTGTTGTTGCGGTTGTTATTGTTGTTGGGATGATTGTTGTAGTTGCTGTTGTTGTTGTTGTTGTTGGGCCGTTTGTTATAGTTGCGATTGAGGTTGCGATTGTTGGGATAATTGTTGCGATTATTATTGTAATTGCTGTTGTTGTTGTATTGGTGATTCTTATCACCGTTTTCCTCCCACTTTCTTTTGACTTGCTTCACATTGGCCTCTTCAGCCGTCTGTTCTTTAATTCTTTCCTCAATCTGGTTCACTAGTTTGTGAGCCATTCTACATGCCTGTTGTATGGAGGCGGTCTCGTGTGAACTTATATCTTCTTGGATTCTTTTCGGTAATCTTTTCACAAACGCATCGATCTTCTCTTCCTCATCTTCGAATGCTCCTGGACACAATAGGCACAATTCTGTGAATCGTCTTTCGTACGTAGTAATATCAAATCCTTGGGTTCGTAACCCTCTAAGTTCTGTCTTGAGCTTATTGACCTCGGTTCTGGGATGGTACTTCTCGTTCATCAAGTGCTTGAATGCTGACCACGGTAGTGCGTACGCATCGTCTTGTCCCACTTGCTCTAGATAGGTATTCCACCATGTTAACGCAGAACCTGTGAAGGTATGCGTAGCGTACTTCACTTTGTCCTCTTCAGTACACTTACTTATGGCAAACACCGATTCGACCTTCTCGGTCCACCGTTTCAATCCGATCGGTCCTTCGGTTCCATCAAATTCCAAAGGTTTGCAGGCAGTGAATTCTTTGTAGGTGCATCCTACACGATTTCCTGTACTGCTAGATCCAAGGTTATTGTTGGTATGTAGCGCAGCCTGTACTGTGGCTATGTTTGAAGCTAGAAAAGTACGGAATTCCTCTTCATTCATATTCACGGTGTGTCGAGTAGTCGGTGCCATTTCCTTCAAAATAGTCAAATGGAACAAGTTAATCATACAGAATATTAAGAGTAGTTAATAGTATTTCGTAGCATAATATGAACTCATTTATAAAAGCTTTTTCTTCATATTAGCGTTTTATAAGTTTAAATTCGGGTAGTACCTACCCGTTAAGTTCATACTTAGTAGCTAATATACAATTCAACTACTACAATTCTATATGAAAAACTGATTATAATAATATTTCGCGTTCAAACTTTTACACAATATTTTACAAACTTACAATACCGCTTATTTTACATATAGCATGAAATATAGCACACAATAAATTTGATACAAGATGGTTGTGAAGATAATTCTAGCTAGTACACAAGTCGTTCAGCAAAGGCAATAAAGACACGTAATTCATACGTCCAGAAACAAGTCATGCATTCTGGTTTTACTAGGATTACTTCCCATCCTTGGTCTTGTGGAACATAACCGTTATGGCCGTTGATAAGACATCGTGTTGTAACGTCGTCAAAGGGACGAGGGTTACGTAATGTCCAACAGTCCCGTAACAATCTAAAAACCTCATTTCTTACCCCAATTACCGACTCCGTCACTTGTGGGAACGTTTTGTTTAATAGTTGTAGCCCGATGTTCTTGTTCTCACTTTGGTGAGAAGCGAACATTACTAATCCGTAAGCATAACATGCTTCTTTATGTTGCATGTTAGCCGCTTTTTCTAAATCACGAAGTCCAATATTCGGATATATTGAGTCAAAATAATTTCTTAACCCATTGCGTAAAATAGCATTTGGGTTCCCCGCAATATATGCGTCAAAGTAAACACATCGTAACTTATGGATTTCCCAATGTGATATCCCCCATCTTTTAAAAGAAAGCCTTTTATAAACCAAGGCATTCTTGGAACGTTCTTCGAATGTCTTACAAACTGATCTCGCCTTAAATAGTTGTGCAGAAGAATTCTGACCGACTCTAGACAAGATTTCATCAATCATGTCTCCGGGTAGGTCTCTTAAAATATTGGGTTGTCTATCCATTTTGTGTTTTTATACTATAAAATAGACAAGAGTTAGATTCATAAAAAAAATACTTATTAATACAAGCAATTTTTACATATATCATAAAGCATAAGCACACTATATTACATATATTACACCACACGAATACAACTATCTTATTCCGACTCGCTTGTTTCTTCTTCTTCGGTTTTGGTTCGTTTTGCCAAGTTTCTAGGGATATATGATGTTCCCCTAATACGAGCCGTCGTTTTCCACATTGGTTTAGAAAAACCTGGTGGTTTAGAGGTTCCCGGGTCATTGTTACAACTTAAGGACTTCGGGGGTTGACGATACATATAAAGTTCATCGGGGTTGGAATTCGATTTCTTTATTTTTATGCCCTTTCCCTTATTATTTTCTTTTGCCTTTTTAAATTCAGTTGGGGTAATTTCTATAACATCATCGGAATTCTCGTCGGAATCCGATTCATCGGAGAATTGGTAATCCTCCCAATATTTTGCTTCCTTGGCGGAAACACCATTGACCATAATTAACCTTGGTCGGTTGGTTGAGGATTTTCTTTTACTTAACCGTTTTATTATTTCCCCCACCGGTTCTATTTCTTCATCCGGTTCCGATTCTTCTTCCGGTTCCGATTATTCTTCCGGTTCCGACTCTTCTTCCGGTTCCGACTCTTCTTCCGGTTCCTCTTCATAACCCTCTAAGTTCTGTCTTGAGCTTATTGACCTCGGTTCTGGGACGGTACTTGAAATGTCCCGTTCTTATTGATTAAAAACATTCCATATTAATTGATTTCGTTGCGAGGTTTTGACCTCTATATGAGACGTTTTTCAAAGACTGCATTCATTTTTAAAACAAACCATAACCTTTATTTCATAAATAAAGGTTTAAAAAGCTTTACGTAGATTATCAAATAATGATAATCTAACATATCCTGTTTACACACGACCATTACATAATGGTTTACAATACAAATATGTTACATCGAAATTAGTTTCTTGAATGCAGTTTTTACACAATATCATACAAACATGGACTCCAAATCTTGTCCTTATTTTAGTATGCAACAGCGGAAGCTCTTAATATTCACCTGAGAATAAACATGCTTTAAACGTCAACAAAAAAATGTTGGTGAGTTATAGGTTTAACCTATATATATCAAATCGTAACAATAGACCACAAGATTTCATATTTCAATACACATCCCATACATAGAGATAAAAATCATTCATATGGTGAACACCTGGTAACCGACATTAACAAGATGCATATATAAGAATATCCCCATCATTCTGGGACACCCTTCGGATATGATATAAATTTCGAAGTACTAAAGCATCCGGTACTTTGGATGGGGTTTGTTAGGCCCAATAGATCTATCTTTAGGATTCGCGTCAATTAGGGTGTCTGTTCCCTAATTCTTAGATTACCAGACTTAATAAAAAGGGGCATATTCGATTTCGATAATTCAACCATAGAATGTAGTTTCACGTACTTGTGTCTATTTTGTAAATCATTTATAAAACCTGCATGTATTCTCATCCCAAAAATATTAGATTTTAAAAGTGGGACTATAACTCACCTTCACAGATTTTTACTTCGTCGAGAAGTAAGACTTGGCCACTGTTGATTCACGAACCTATAACAATATATACATATATATTAAAGTATGTTCAAAATATATTTACAACACTTTTAATATATTTTGATGTTTTAAGTTTATTAAGTCAGCTGTCCTCGTTAGTAACCTACAACTAGTTGTCCACAGTTAGATGTACAGAAATAAATCGATAAATATTATCTTGAATCAATCCATGACCCAGTGTATACGTATCTCAGTATTGATCACAACTCAAACTATATATATTTTGGAATCAACCTCAACCCTGTATAGCTAACTCCAACATTCACATATAGAGTGTCTATGGTTGTTCTGAAATATATATAGATGTGTCGACATGATAGGTCGAAACATTGTATACGTGTCTATGGTATCTCAAGATTACATAATATACAATACAAGTTGATTAAATTATGGTTGGAATAGATTTGTTACCAATTTTCACGTAGCTAAAATGAGAAAAATTATCCAATCTTGTTTTACCCATAACTTCTTCATTTTAAATCCGTTTTGAGTGAATCAAATTGCTATGGTTTCATATTGAACTCTATTTTATGAATCTAAACAGAAAAAGTATAGGTTTATAGTCGGAAAAATAAGTTACAAGTCGTTTTTGTAAAGGTAGTCATTTCAGTCGAAAGAACGACGTCTAGATGACCATTTTAGAAAACATACTTCCACTTTGAGTTTAACCATAATTTTTGGATATAGTTTCATGTTCATAATAAAAATCATTTTCTCAGAATAACAACTTTTAAATCAAAGTTTATCATAGTTTTTAATTAACTAACCCAAAACAGCCCGCGGTGTTACTACGACGGCGTAAATCCGGTTTTACGGTGTTTTTCGTGTTTCCAGGTTTTAAATTATTAAGTTAGCATATCATATAGATATAGAACATGTGTTTAGTTAATTTTAAAAGTCAAGTTAGAAGGATTAACTTTTGTTTGCGAACAAGTTTAGAATTAACTAAACTATGTTCTAGTGATTACGAGTTTAAACCTTCGAATAAGATAGTTTTATATATATGAATCGAATGATGTTATGAACATAATTACTACCTCAAGTTTAGTAGGTAAACCTACTGGAAGTGACAAGAAATGATCTAGCTTCAAAGGATCTTGGATGGCTTGAAAGTTCTTGAAGTAGGATCATGACACAAAAACAAGTTCAAGTAAGATTTTTACTCGAATTAAGATAGTTTATAGTTATAGAAATTGAATCAAAGTTTGAATATGAATATTACCTTGAATAAGAAAGATAACCTACTGTATATAACTAAGGTTTCTTGATCTTAGATGATTACTTGGAATGGATTAGAAAGCTTGGAAGTAAATTAGTAAACTTGAAGGGATTTTTGAAGTGTTCTTGAAGTGTTCTTCCTATGATGATTATAGCTTGATTCTTGAAGTGATTTTTGATGAAGATGATGATTAACTACTGGAAAAATACATTCATAATAGTGTGTGTGTGTTGAGAGAGAATTAGAAAGAGAATTGGAAGTGAAATGGAGTGAATGATGAGTGGTAATTGGTGAGTGGTGAGTGGGGTTAAAAGGAGTTCTAGTTAGTTGACTAGCTCATGGTAGAAGTTAAAATTGAATAGTCATACATGACATAATCAAGAGTGAAATCCCATGCTAGTTCCTATTGGTATATACCCATAGTAAGTACGTTTTGAAGTTGTGTATAATACGGGTAAGAATACGACTAGAATTCTTGATGAAAGAAAAGAATGGGAAAGTAACTGTAACCATTTTCGTTAAGTATGAGTGTTTTGATATATGTCTTGAAGTCTTCCAAAAGTATTTTAATACATCTAAATACACTACATGTATATACATTTTAACTGAGTCGTTAAGTCATCGTTAGTCGTTACATGTAAGTGTTGTTTTGAAACCTTTAAGTTAACGATCTCAATTAATGTTGTTAACCCATTGTTTATTATATCTAATGAGATGTTAAATTATTATATTATCATGATATTATGATATATTAATATATCTTAATATGATATATATACATTTAAATGTCGTTACAACGATAATCGTTACATATATGTCTCGTTTCGAAATCCTTAAGTTAGTAGTCTTGTTTATATGTATATAACTCATTGTTAATATACTTATGGAGATACTTACTTATCATAATCTCATGTTAACCATATGTATATCCATATATATATCGTCATGTCATTTTTACAAGTTTTAACGTTCGTGAATCGCCGGTCAACTTGGGTGGTCAATTGTCTATATGAAACATATTTCAATTAATCAAGTCTTAACAAGTTTGATTGCTTAACATGTTGGAAACATTTAATCATGTAAATATCAATCTCAATTAATATATATAAACATGGAAAAGTTCGGGTCACTACAGTACTTCTCGTTCATCAAGTGCTTGAATGCTGACCACGGTAGTGCGTACGCATCGTCTTGTCCCACTTGCTCTAGATAGGTATTCCACCATGTTAACGCAGAACCTGTGAAGGTATGCGTAGCGTACTTCACTTTGTCCTATTCAGTACACTTACTTATGGCAAACACCGATTCGACCTTTTCGGTCCACCGTTTCAATCCGATCGGTCCTTCGGTTCCATCAAATTCCAAAGGTTTGCAGGCAGTGAATTCTTTGTAGGTGCATCCTACACGATTTCCTGTACTGCTAGATCCAAGGTTATTATTGGTATGTAGCGCAGCCTGTACTGCGGCTATGTTTGAAGCTAGAAAAGTACGGAATTCCTCTTCATTCATATTCACGGTGTGTCGAGTAGTCGGTGCCATTTCCTTCAAAATAGTCAAATGGAACAAGTTAATCATACAGAATATTAAGAGTAGTTAATAGTATTTCGTAGCATAATATGAACTCATTTATAAAAGCTTTTTCTTCATATTAGCGTTTTATAAGTTTAAATTCGGGTAATACCTACCCGTTAAGTTCATACTTAGTAGCTAATATACAATTCCACTACTACAATTCTATATGAAAAACTGATTATAATAATATTTCGCGTTCAAACTTTTACACAATATTTTACAAACTTACAATACCGCTTATTTTACATATAGCATGAAATATAGCACACAATAAATTTGATACAAGATGGTTGTGAAGATAATTCTAGCTAGTACACAAGTCGTTCAGCAAAGGCAATAAAGACACGTAATTCATACGTCCCGAAACAAGTCATGCATTCTGGTTTTACTAGGATTACTTCCCATCCTTGGTCTTGTGGAACATAACCGTTATGGCCGTTGATAAGACAGCGTGTTGTAACGTCGTCAAAGGGACGAGGGTTACGTAATGTCCAACAGTCCCGTAACAATCTAAAAACCTCATTTCTTACCCCAATTACCGACTCCGTCACTTGTGGGAACGTTTTGTTTAATAGTTATAGCCCGATGTTCTTGTTCTCACTTTGGTGAAAAGCGAACATTACTAATCCGTAAGCATAACATGCTTCTTTATGTTGCATGTTAGCCGCTTTTTCTAAATCACGAAGTCCAATATTCGGATATATTGAGTCAAAATAATTTCTTAACCCATTGCGTAAAATAGCATTTGGGTTCCCCGCAATATATGCGTCAAAGTAAACACATCGTAACTTATGGATTTCCCAATGTGATATCCCCCATCTTTCGAACGAAAGCCTTTTATAAACCAAGGCATTCTTGGAACGTTCTTCGAATGTCTTACAAACTGATCTCGCCTTAAATAGTTGTGCCGAAGAATTCAGACCGACTCTAGACAAGATTTCATCAATCATGTCTCCGGGTAGGTCTCTTAAAATATTGGGTTGTCTATCCATTTTGTGTTTTTATACTGTAAAATAGACAAGAGTTAGATTCATAAAAAAAATACTTATTAATACAAGCAATTTTTACATATATCATAAAGCATAAGCACACTATATTACATATATTACACCACACGAATACAACTATCTTATTCTGACTCGCTTGTTTCTTCTTCTTCGGTTTTGGTTCGTTTTGCCAAGTTTCTAGGGATATATGATGTTCCCCTAATATGAGCCGTCGTTTTCCACATTGGTTTAGAAAAACCTGGTGGTTTAGAGGTTCCCGGGTCATTGTTACAACTTAAGGACTTCGGGGGTTGACGATACATATAAAGTTCATCGGGGTTGGAATTAGATTTCTCTATTTTTATGCCCTTTCCCTTATTATTTTCTTTTGCCTTTTTAAATTCAGTTGGGGTAATTTCTATAACATCATCGGAATTCTCGTCGGAATCCGATTCATCGGAGAATTGGTAATCCTCCCAATATTTTGCTTCCTTGGCGGAAACACCATTGACCATAATTAACCTTGGTCGGTTGGTTGAGGATTTTCTTTTACTTAACCGTTTTATTATTTCCCCCACCGGTTCTATTTCTTCATCCGGTTCCGATTCTTCTTCCGGTTCCGATTCTTCTTCCGGTTCTGACTCTTCTTCCGGTTCCTCTTCGGGAACTTGTGAATCAGTCCACGAATCATTCCAATTTACATTTGACTCTTCATTATTATTAGGTGAGTCAATGGGACTTGTTCTAGAGGTAGACATCTATCACATAATATCAAACGCGTTAAGAGATTAATATATCACATAATATTCACATGTTAAAAATATATAGTTTCCAACAAAATTTGTTAAGCAATCATTTTTCAAGTAAACACGGTCGAAGTCCAGACTCACTAATGCATCCTAACAAACTCGATAAGACACACTAATTCAAAATTTTGGTTCTCTAATACCAACGCTCGGATACCAACTGAAATGTCCCGTTCTTATTGATTAAAAACGTTCCATATTAATTGATTTCGTTGCGAGGTTTTGACCTCTATATGAGACGTTTTTCAAAGACTGCATTCATTTTAAAACAAACCATAACCTTTATTTCATCAATAAAGGTTTAAAAAGCTTTACGTAGATTATCAAATAATGATAATCTAAAATATCCTGTTTACACACGACCATTACATAATGGTTTACAATACAAATATGTTACAACAAAATAAGTTTCTTGAATGCAGTTTTTACACAATATCATACAAGCATGGACTCTAAATCTCGTCCTTATTTAAGTATGCGACAACGGAAGCTCTTAATAATCACCTGAGAATAAACATGCTTAAAACGTCAACAAAAATGTCGGTGAGTTATAGGTTTAACCTATATATATCAAATCATAACAATAGACCACAAGATTTCATATTTCAATATACATCCCATACATAGAGATAAAAATTATTCATATGGTGAACACCTGGTAACCGACATTAACAAGATGCATATATAAGAATATCCCCATCATTCCGGGACACCCTTCGGATATGATATAAATTTCGAAGTACTAAAGCATCCGGTACTTTGGATGGGGTTTGTTAGGCCCAATAGATCTATCTTTAGGATTCGCGTCAATTAGGGTGTCTGTTCCCTAATTCTTAGATTACCAGACTTAATAAAAAGGGGCATATTCGATTTCGATAATTCAACCATAGAATGTAGTTTTACGTACTTGTGTCTATTTTATAAATCATTTATAAAACCTGCATGTATTCTCATCCCAAAAATATTAGATTTTAAAAGTGGGACTATAACTCACTTTCACAGATTTTTACTTCGTCGGGAAGTAAGACTTGGCCACTGGTTGATTCACGAACCTATAACAATATATACATATATATCAAAGTATGTTCAAAATATATTTACAACACTTTTAATATATTTTGATGTTTTAAGTTTATTAAGTCAGCTGTCCTCGTTAGTAACCTACAACTAGTTGTCCACAGTTAGATGTACAGAAATAAATCGATAAATATTATCTTGAATCAATCCACGACCTAGTGTATACGTATCTCAGTATTGATCACAACTCAAACTATATATATTTTGGAATCAACCTCAACCCTGTATAGCTAACTCCAACATTCACATATAGAGTGTCTATGGTTGTTCCGAAATATATATAGATGTGTCGACATGATAGGTCAAAATATTGTATACGTGTCTATGGTATCTCAAGATTACATAATATACAATACAAGTTGATTAAGTTATGGTTGGAATAGATTTGTTACCAATTTTCACGTAAGCTAAAATGAGAAAAATTATCCAATCTTGTTTTACCCATAACTTCTTCATTTTAAATCCGTTTTGAGTGAATCAAATTGCTATGGTTTCATATTGAACTCTATTTTATGAATCTAAATAGAAAAAGTATAGGTTTTTAGTCGGAAAAATAAGTTACAAGTCGTTTTTGTAAAGGTAGTCATTTCAGTCGAAAGAACGACGTCTAGATGACCATTTTAGAAAACATACTTCCACTTTGAGTTTAACCATAATTTTTGGATATAGTTTCATGTTCATAATAAAAATCATTTTCTCAGAATAACAACTTTTAAATCAAAGTTTATCATAGTTTTTAATTAACTAACCCAAAACAGCCCGCGGTGTTACTACGACGGCGTAAATCCGGTTTTACGGTGTTTTTCGTGTTTCAAGGTTTTAAATCATTAAGTTAGCATATCATATAGATATAGAACATGTGTTTAGTTGATTTTAAAATTCAAGTTAGAAGGATTAACTTTTGTTTGCGAACAAGTTTAGAATTAACTAAACTATGTTCTAGTGATTACAAGTTTAAACCTTCGAATAAGATAGCTTTATATGTATGAATCGAATGATGTTATGAACATCATTACTACCTTAAGTTCCTTGGATAAACCTACTGGAAAATAGAAAAATGGATCTAGCTTCAACGGATCCTTGGATGGCTCGAAGTTCTTGAAGCAGAATCATGACACGAAAACAAGTTCAAGTAAGATCATCACTTGAAATAAGATTGTTATAGTTATAGAAATTGAACCAAAGTTTAAATATGATTATTACCTTTGATTAGAATGATAACCTACTGTAAGAAACAAAGATTTCTTGAGGTTGGATGATCACCTTACAAGATTGGAAGTGAGCTAGCAAACTTGAAAGTATTCTTGATTTTATGTAACTAGAACTTGTAGAATATATGAAGAACACTTAGAACTTGAAGATAGAACTTGAGAGAGATCAATTAGATGAAGAAAATTGAAGAATGAAAGTGTTTGTAGGTGTTTTTGGTCGTTGGTGTATGGATTAGATATAAAGGATATGTAATTTTGTTTTCATGTAAATAAGTCATGAATGATTACTCATATTTTTGTAATTTTATGAGATATTTCATGCTAGTTGCCAAATGATGGTTCCCACATGTGTTAGGTGACTCACATGGGCTGCTAAGAGCTGATCATTGGAGTGTATATACCAATAGTACATACATCTAAAAGCTGTGTATTGTACGAGTACGAATACGGGTGCATACGAGTAGAATTGTTGATGAAACTGAACGAGGATGTAATTGTAAGCATTTTTGTTAAGTAGAAGTATTTTGATAAGTGTATTGAAGTCTTTCAAAAGTGTATAAATACATATTAAAACACTACATGTATATACATTTTAACTGAGTCGTTAAGTCATCGTTAGTCGTTACATGTAAGTGTTGTTTTGAAACCTTTAGGTTAACGATCTTGTTAAATGTTGTTAACCCAATGTTTATAATATCAAATGAGATTTTAAATTATTATATTATCATGATATTATCATGTATGAATATCTCTTAATATGATATATATACATTAAATGTCTTTAAAACGATAATCGTTACATATATGTCTCGTTTAAAAATCATTAAGTTAGTAGTCTTGTTTTTACATATGTAGTTCATTATTAATATACTTAATGATATGTTTACTTATCATAGTATCATGTTAACTATATATATATCCATATATATGTCATCATATAGTTTTTACAAGTTTTAACGTTCGTGAATCACCGGTCAACTTAGGTGGTCAATTGTCTATATGAAACATATTTCAATTAATCAAGTCTTAACAAGTTTGATTGCTTAACATGTTGGAAACATTTAATCATGTAAATATCAATCTCAATTAATATATATAAACATGGAAAAGTTCGGGTCACTACACTTTTGATGAAATCTTGTGGTTTATCTTTATATACTTATGACTCGAGCAATTAAACCTATAACTCACCAACATTCGTGTTGACCTTTTTATCATGTTTTATTCTCAGGTCCTTAGACTGCTTCCGCTGTGATGTGTTTGTTGCCTGCATGGAGTCTCTCATGCTTTGTATAAAGTCTATTGCATTCGAAATAAAACTGCGTTGTGTAATTAATAATTTGACTGTGATGTCAAACTGTATGATAAAAACTTATGTATTTTGGGAATTTGCTTATACCTAAGCACTCACCCACATGCTTATAACTTTCTATGTTTAGAAAGTTACTTATTTTAATGAATGCAATATTTTATCAAAACGTATCATATAGAGGTCAAAACCTCACTGTGGAATCAATGATTAACGTGCTGCGTCAATAGTGATTTTGACGGGTCGTTACAGCGTGAAAAGTAATTTCTGAAACTTAGGAATTGATGTGCGAAAACTAACTTTAAAAATAACAAACAAAACTATTCAAAACTATCATATGAATTAGATAACTTGACATAATCGTGTAGTAATTAATAAAAACGGTAAGTTAGGTTCGTATCCATACACAACAATGTATTTAAAAAATATGTTAGTATAAATCAAACAAAAACAATGGGAATTTATAAGATTTTTATTAAACTAAAAAAAACACAAATTAAGAAAACTAGAATTCAATGGAGATATATGTATCCACTTAGACTCGATTCCCTTTACTAAGGTTTCTATCAATTTAGTTTAAAACAATCGTTAAGTGTAATGACACTGCAATGGTTTGTCCCTTCACAGTTTCTTAACTAGCACTCTATAACTAATTGTCGTTAATTCTAGTCTCCTAATTAAGTCACAATTACTTCTACGTATAATTTAACTACAAGTTATACTGGTATTCATTTTACAACTTCACAATTACATTAATCTATATGAAAAATTAAGTTTCTTCCTAACGGGTTCGAAGTAGTTAAGCAATTCAGCTTTAATAACTTAGTATAATCTATATGAAAAATTATTAATTTACTTTAATAACAATGGTTTTTCAACTAAACGTATTCGAAGTAGTTAAACAATTGCATAAAAATCTACATATTACAATCCATCACTATAGTTCACTCATCTAAGTAGATACAAATAAATTTAGCTCATAATATGAAAAGAACAAACAACTAAACACATAGATAAACAATTATAAACCATGATATAAACAAAATAACTAATATAATGTTTTGCTGAATGATTGATTGTAGCCATAAATCCAACCAAAGAGCTTAAGATCTCAAGAACAATGGAAAAAGTTCGAAAATTCGTCCTCAACCTCAAGAGAAATATTAAAGAAAAGATATTCTTAAGTTAAAAATTTTAACCGACCACCCTCGCGTTTCGCAAAGGCCTTCTCGTTTCGTGAAGTCATCCAATATGTGAGATCCATTGCTAAATGCGAAAAAGTGTATAGGTCTGGTTGGTCTGGTTTTCACATTCTAATGCCAGTGTTCGTGTCTGAATGATTCCTGGGTGGCTCGTGTTTCACGAGATGATGATCGCGTTACGAGAAAATATACTCGACAATAAATTTTCTTTATTCTTTTCCAACTTCATCTTTAAACTCCAAATCTATTCTAAACTCGCTTAGATCACCAAATCTAAATCAACATAACCCGAAATTTATTTTTGTACAATTAAATACCAAAAGTTCTTGATTTGGCAAAACAATAAAAGCAAATAAATGGGATTGATATTGTCTTTATCACACATGTAAAACATGTATAAAATTTTCAATATCATAGTCAAGGAGCACATTAATATTAAAAATGTGAAAAAAGTATCTTTAAACTTTACGGTATTTGTTTTACAAATCTAAATAATAATTTAATATTTTGAAATATAAATAATATAATAAGTTAGCTAAAAATTGAATATACGAATATACGTTTATTTATAAGCTTATTAATATATTTAGAGCTTTTCTAATGATAGTTACTAGTTTATAACCTGCGCATTCGCGGGTATTTTTTCATATAAGATTCTAAAAATATATTCTTAATTTATTTGTGTTAATGATATAAGTAATAGTATTGATATTGAAATATATGTCAAATTGTCAATATTAAATAATGCGAAACATAACGAAAGCATTAAATTTATACACACAAAGTAAATGAGTATGAAAGTTGCAACATATTTTTCCTTCTATTTTTTGAAAAGCTTAATCTTTATTTAGATAAATTGTTAAAATAAACACATGCCTGGAAATATATATGATGAATATTAGTTCAGAAAGTCAGTTCCATCCTTTGAAACCTTTCTAATTACTGATGAATAACTGGAAAAAGAAAGATTATGAACCTTTGAAATTGTTTGAAAGATTCATTGACAACATCATCAACCCGATTTAAATACCCGCCCATAGTAGATCAAGCTTCAGCAGAACCTTGAAATGATTGCATTGGTTATTGAGATCCTTCTTAGCAGAACCTTTTCCGCTAGCTTCAGCAGAAAGATCTCGAACTTGATTCAAGACTTTGGATCTCAAGCACTGAATATGGACAACATCTCGAGAAGTAATCTCGTTATTTAAAGTGGTACCGTTAGTACTTTTAGGACCACCACCGCAAAACTTTTCCAAATTTCCCATCTCGTATATCAAAGCGAGTGCTTCACCAGCTGCAATCCGCACAGACCTATCGTTCTTTTCTAAAAGAGTCAAAAAATTAGAGACCGACCTGCATTACCAAATTAGAAAATATGAACTATAACATTAAGCAAACTAAATAGAAAATTAACTTCCTCTTGCCAAAGTTTAGAATCAAGTGTCCAATCATCCATTGTTGTAAAAAGAAACGGCCAAGCAGATACCACTGCTGTTATTATTGTTGGTAGTGGCTTAGTTGCAACAACCTGAAATTAAATCACATTAAATACATAATACTTTAATGAAACAATAAACTGATTTTGCTGATATAATATATGATTCGCTAGAGGGTGGGACGATCTCTTGGCTCTCGAGTAGAGGGTGGGACGATCTTATCAAGGCGCGGGTTCTATACCCGCGGGTGGAGTAGTCACTTCCCTCTAATCTAGGGTTCGAGGAATGATTGTCTACACTCCACCTCCCCCATACCCTACTCTCGTGGGATTGGGTATTGTTGTTGTTGTTGTTGTTGTAATATATGATTCGCTACATAAAGTGAAACGTACGTTGGGTCCAAGTTTAGGGTGAACCACTTGCCACATTATTTGTATGCATTTCTCGGTTCATAATCTTTCTTTTTCCAGTTATACGCTCATCTAAAATAGACCATCCCATGTCATCACTTCCTGCCATATTAAAAAGCTAAAGATACACTTTTCGTTCCAGTAGGAAGTGAAATAAATAAAACAAAATATTATAGAAGAGACATTATGTATTTAAGACCTGAGGCAAGTGAAAGTAAATATAATTCTTTGCTGTTGCGAATGTGTGATGAATCTGAAAAAGGAACTCAAAATGTTCAAGGTTCATATACGAATGGAGTTAAATCAAATTTACATTCATAATTGAATTCTCGTATGACATTCGATATATGAAACATAAACCCATATAATAGGTGCGTGTGAAATACATAAATTGACCACATAAAAAAAAATAAGAAAATCAAAATCAAAACCCACTTAAAGGTGAAGTAAAAGATCCGTGTAAAAGTATCAACGACCAATTAGACAACCTGTTAGACCTTTTTTAGTACGTATGCCCGCACTATTTCGTTTTGATGAGCATTTCTGGCCGGAGGTCCTTTAGGAAGCAATCTCTTGGCTCTCGAATAGAGGGAGGGACGATCTTATCTAGTCGCGGGTTCTATACCCGCAAGTGGAGTAGTGACTTCCTTCTAATCCAGGGTACGAGGAATGATTGTCTACACTCCACCTCCCCAATACCCTATTTTCGTGGAATTGGGTATTGTTGTTGTTGTTGTTAGACCTTTTTTACAATCTTAATATTATGTAATTTAGACATTTTGCACAATCAACATCCGCAAATTATGTAATCAAAAGTCATTAAAATATAACACTTACCTTCACCTAGAGTGAACTTAAATGAAGTCGCATTATTATGATTAGATTCAAGCTTCGTCCCATCAACGAATGTTCCAAAATAATGAACTATCAATAGAAAAATAAGTAGCATAAACTGATATAATACCGTAAAAACAATAATAATAGGTATAAACACCCAAAACAGTATACCTTCAAATCATGGCTTTCAAGTGTATCTCAGCTATCACATTCTTTAATCGGCTTCTTTTTCAAACCTTGATTCTTGATTTCTTTATCTTAACCGGCTTTAATGGTGACCAAAAGTAAAACATAGAAACATAGCCACCCATTTCCATCTATTACCCCATATATATTTTTCGCTTGTATTTTTCAACTTCTCAATGAACAAATGATACTCCAATATAAATGTCCATCCGGTTTAACAACAACCCTTTAATCGGTAAGTCCGAACAGCTCCAGCAAACTACATGACAATAGGTAGACAACATTTTGTGTATGACCAAGTAGATAGTAAGCATTAATGTAAACATTATCAAAATATAACATATACGGCAAAGGCTTACCATTGATTTAGTAAGTGATGATTTTATGAGGTCCGATTGTGAGTCCGAATTTTTAATTAAAATATTAAATAAGAGATCTTTTTTTTTTTAGGTTTTGAACAAAGGTTTCGAATTCATAGTTACTCATAAACTCACTTTTGTCAACAATAGCATTGACAATTTGAAGTGAGCACATCTAGGTTGTCGAGTCAAAAATAAATCAAAAACATAGAAGTAAGTATTCATTGACATGTATCCAATATAATCATACAGAACATAATAAAAAAAACACGTAGAGTACCTTCTAGCATCTTCAGTAATGCCTGCTGCACACCCTTACCTAGATACATCTCTGCTAATATTTACACTATCAGTCTGTGAAGAAGAAGCATGAAATTAAGAGACTAACATGGGGAACATAAACATATATAAATTCAAAGATAACAAATATATGTAAATAAACCTTCTTTGTAATCTTGTGTACTTCATCAATATACTCAATGCCCTGCTTAGCGGTTTCTAAGTTATAGTCAGCAACCTAAACCATAACTTTTCTTTTTGTAAACTGAAAATATATATTACATGTATATTGCTGGTACCATGGCTTTTCTTTTTGCATAACCATACCTATCTTAAAAA
Organism: Rutidosis leptorrhynchoides; assembly: GCF_046630445.1. Classification (NCBI taxonomy): domain Eukaryota; kingdom Viridiplantae; phylum Streptophyta; class Magnoliopsida; order Asterales; family Asteraceae; genus Rutidosis; species Rutidosis leptorrhynchoides. The sequence continues at coordinate 550,154,527 of NC_092336.1, read as the reverse complement.
TATTGTATCACCATCGACCGTTCTGATAAATTAAAGGCCGAGAGAACTTTGAAAAGCACTACATCCACATGGTAAGATTTTCAAAGTTGAACACTTGTTGGTACTAAACACGATAAATACAATGTGTGAAGCAAATCCAATACATTTTAAAAAGTCTCTTATTAATAATTAATTACCTATATAACTTCTATCCCACTAATCGAGTGCCTTGGCATATGTTTCATAATATTTTATGTAGTAGCATATGCTTTCTTAAAGTGAGTTCTACAACCCGCAAAAGACCATCAGAGATCATACCCACAACCTTGAAATATCCATGCCGTTTCCACTTGTAAATTAACTGGCTTGTACCTAGACGTTCTTGAAAGTTTTTTTTTCCATGATAGCATTCAAAAGTACCTCAACTTCTCAACTGTTTTTTTGTTTGAATAATATCTTCTACTTGTTATTCTTCCTATCTTAAGCCTGACTTTTAATTAATCACACAATTCATTTCATATTGAATTCACTCTCTCCGAAAATCTTTCAAGCTTTTTTGAATAAACGTTTCATCACTCTTTCCCCGCATAGTCCGTGCGCCGAGGATTCAAGACTTTTAACATTACACAGCGATGACGATTGTTATCCTGTAGACAATTTCAGAGAACTGCAAATAATTAGCAAATTGTGATGTTGCCATATGTAAATGGACTTATAATAAGTCGCCATGGCAACTTCCTTGAAAGCCTCACTCCAACAAATTATATTATATATCAATTTAATAGATCTAGCAAAGAAATTTAAAAAATAAATCAGTATACATAATTATCGCCAGCAAAGATATAAATGTCCACAACTATAAATACAAAAACCAACACAAAAGTAAAATATAAAATTAAAACGTTTAATTAAATAAAAACAAAATTAGATTTGCAACAGAAAATCGTTAGAATTGATGAATTATGTTCATAAAAATTGATATGAACACTAACCCTGATTAATGATCAATCGGTTCTCTGACTTCTTCAATTTTCGCAATCATGTGAGTGATTAATGACGAATCAAATTTTAACCAAAAAACATTGTGAAAGGAACAAACAAGTCAAACATAAATAGATTTTTACACCGTACAACAATTTTTGCATACCTGATTTAAGATACTGTTGATATGAGAATACTTGACTTGTGATGAAGAAGTCCATGAAAATTGTAGAGAAGAAGCGAAAACCTCGATAGTATGATTTAAGATTTTATTTTTAGGGATCAACCTTTTGACTGATTAATCAGTTAAAACTTTCAATTGAAAACCGACGTGGGCACTTGTGTAATTAGGAAGCGTAACTGCCTCTTAAAATCCTAAATGACGCCATACCTTATTTTAAGGGTTGAGATTAATTGATTTATACTCATCCAAAGGTTGAAATTTTGACATATGTGTTTTTTTAAATAACTATGACATCATATTTGTTTTCTTATTAGAGATAAAAGAGATAAGGGTAATTTTTAAAATTTTAAGACACCCTTAAGTAACTTGTAATTTGCGAGTAACTACCATACAAACTTCTTAATAACCAACTTTATATCCCTTAGAACTTTGATTAGAAAATACATAAATTACGATGTAGTACAATTTTAACTCATAAAGAATATATAAATTATGAACTTTAATTAAAATCTGTTTTAATTTGGTTCATTTGAAAAGAGAATGTCACATGTAGCCTTTGAGATTACGTTTAAACATATCATATACATCTTACTTCGTTATTTACGACTAAAAATTGTCATGAATAAATTTTGATACCAAATTTAAATAAGAAAATTAAAGGAATATTTATATTTATATTTTACAATTAATTCGGTAATTTATATTCACGCCGAGTGCCGACTATGAAGAAAAAGATACTCGCTCTGTATTTTGTTATGGTCTAAACGCCATAGACAAAATTTTTGTTATGGGTAGTGATAAATTCAACATAGTTTTTATTAAATTCACTCATTCTGTGCATTGACAGTGTATAATGTAAAAATAAATAATGCATACGGTGAGTGAATTTGTCAAAAAACTTATCGGATTCATCACTACCCTTTTATTATTACTACTTTACTAGCAATAATTTTTTTTCTTGCTCTCAACTTCTCGAATCTATTAATCATGTTTTATATTCATTGTCATTTGGCGTCTCAATTTTTGGTCAAAAATCGATTAATGGATTAATATTCTCCTTCAAAAATTACTCGCATACAACTAGAATTATCACCGAAGTTATCTCCTTCACGACACTTTAGGTCATTTGAAACTACCGCAACAACAACACTATTAGTGATAGAAATTTCGGAAGGATCACATCATGGATTTTATATATATATATATATATATATATATATATATATATATATATATATATATATATATATAATTGGTTGTATGCTAAATTTAGAATTTCCAAATTAAATTGAATTTTTGAATACAAAATTCAATATTACTTTGTAATTCATAGCTTTTTGCTTTTCAAAAATAATAATAATAAATAAAACTATAACTCGTTGCTAGCTATTTTTCTATGATTTTTTTGCTGTAAAAAAATATATATACTCTATTTAGGTTTCACAAAAAATAAATTGTTGCAAAAACATGTGTATTGGCAGGGACATGTTAGCCCTGTATTGACTTTGTCAACTCATTCAGCGGTCCCCGATAACCCACTGGAGCCTGGCGAAACACCATCATCCATTAATGATGGTCATAATGCACCAGAATATGCTCTGAAGGCCCACAATGTTCGGTAATGTAGTTTAGTTTAAACACCATCTGTGCATAGGCTGACTAGATCACATTTTAGACTTGATATGTTGTACTTACGTAGTATTACTATTACTATACTATCTAAAAGACAAAACTCTGTAGTATTATTCATCAATAGTAATCAGAGTTATTTTCGTCATTTTACTTTTTTTTTTGTCTCCAACGATAAAAGAAGCAACTTTCGTAAAAGAACCAACCCTTCAATGTTACCAAAGATGTCGAAAAAAAATTCTTTTTTACAAAAAAATCAACTACTTTTTTTTCAGTTGCTAGAATTAGCATTATGAGCTGCTCGAATATGAGCTGACAGGGCTTAGTATGAAGACTAGGAATGGGATCGATCGGAGAGACTTCTTTGATCTCGGGAGACATGGTCCAAGCCCGGTACAAGGGGTGACTAAAACACCAGAAACGGGGACTGCCCGAGCTATCCCATTTTTTGCTTGAATCCGGCCGTCAACTTCAAGACACCCGATCGGCCCGACTTTCCCAAATGCCCACCACTGGCCCTTCCCCCTTTCCGGATCTGGATTTACTCCACCCATAAACCTTAGTCGTTCAAACGTACCTTTATGCCCACATCCCTACCCAATCCTTCTTTGCCTTTCCGTTACTATACTATCTAAAAGAAGGAACGATAAAAGAAGCAACTTTCGTAAAAGAACCAACCCTTTAATGTTACAAAAAGATGTCAAAAAAAATTCTTTTTTACAAAAAAATCAACTACCTTTTTCTATTTTATTTTATTATATTTTTTTTATTTCCCTCAACGATAAAAGAGACAACTTTCATAAAAGGAACAATCCTTCAATGTTAACAAAAGATGTCGAAAAACATTCTTTTTTACAAAATAGATCAACTAACTTTAAAAAAAAGGAACGCTAAAAGAAGCAACTTTCACAAAAGGAACAACCCTTCAATGCTAGATGTCGAAAAAAATTCCTTTTTACAAAATAGACCAAGATTTTTTTTTTAACTCGCATTCAAAACGGAGCCCCCGACACGAAGCGAGGGCTCCACAACTAGTTAATATCAGTAACTTATGTAGCGACCCCGACAAATCGTCAAGTGACGGCGTCGGCTACGTGGGTCCCATTACCTGATTATAAGTCTTTAAGATAACGTTTGACCAAAATATGTCGCCTTCATTTCAAAATAAAGATTGTTTCAAAGTTTACAAGAATTGTTCAACCAAAAGTTAAGTTACAACGTTATAGATACGATTGAAATCTGGGCGACACGGTTTAAAGTAAAGTCAAAAGACGCTCCATGAAATGCATGTATACTCGACATCGGATGCAAGTATCAAATAGTAAGCGGAAGCATGTTTCACATATCGTGCAAGACCTGAGAAAAACATAGAAATCTGTCAACGAAAACGTTGGTGAAATCATAGGTTTAAGTAAGTAAGTACAAGTGAACCACAAGATTTGCATCAATGAAATAATAGTAATACATTCCAAAAGTTTGTTTCACGAGCACCCAATTATCAAAGCTTAACATTCCTTCCATTGTATACCCCATCACTTAGTGCTAGAACAAACACTGATTCTCGAAATTATATTTCATCCGTAGACGGTAGCGAACCGTCAAGGATGAGGGTTGTCAACCCATATGGCCATATAACATAAGTTCTCGCTTACACCCGGCAAGTGTAATTAATGATAATCGAATTGAGGATTTTGTTCTAAACTCGTATGTAGAATGTTTGTTTTCCCGTTCTTGTGTTCACTTAGTCCAAAAGAATCGTTTATGTTTTCTCATCCCAATATAAGTTCAAAAGGAGTAAAAGTGGGACTATGATCTCACCTTGAGTGCACGAGTAGTAAAGTACTTCAACAAGTAAACGTGTGCAAAGAACAATGCTAGTCTTGACCTAAACAATAGGTTGTATCAATAACGGTAAACACGATAGGTCAAAGATGTTCAATTAGTCCTATGGCTCAATACGACTCGATTAATATAGCATGTGAAGCAAATTGTCAAGTTTCATGCAAGATACAAGTATAAAAGCATGTTAGGAAGATTGCATAATTAATTGGTTAAGTTTGACAAAAATTCAAACTTTGGTCGGTCAAAGTCAACGAAAGTCAACACGTTCGGGTCGGGTTTCGGACAAATTTTCTATGCTAGTTATTCATATATAAGCGTGTTAGGACAAGTTGCATGCGAATTGGAAGTCTAAAACATGGCAAACATTTCACGTGAAACGGACATTGGAGACAGAAGCTGGGCACGGCTTATGCCGCGCCGCGGCCAGGCCTGTCGCGCCGCGACAATGGCCGTGGCCTGGTCCCAGGCCTGTTTCACTTGTTCAAGACTTGGTCAATTTTCAAACAAACGCAAAACTCAAACCGTAAACAACTAGAAGACGTATCTTATACCGTTGGAAAGCTCTTTTGACAAGGAACACAACTAAACATGTTTCACCAAACAAAAACATCATTTATAATAGCCGAAAACTCATCAAGTGATCATTAAACGTTCATTTTTAAGGTTTCAAGTTCTTCAAATGCAATTTGAGTTTCGGGAAACCAATTCACACATATAATATGCCGTTTTGAAGGCAATGAAACATACATTACAACTAAACACTAATAATTAACATTCCATGGCATTCAAGCATCCAAAAATTCATGTCAAGAACTATCAAACCCTAGTCAAACATCACAAAATCAATATTCATGTTTTTGAAGTTTTCTTAATCAACCTACGCATCAAAACGAAGCTAGTGATACTAGTAACACAATTAAAACATGCACTTTAACAATCTAACAACATTAACTCATCCAAAATCAAGGATTAAGCACACCCATTTCAAGTTCATGCTAGTTACTCCAAAAACAACAAATCGAGCAAACCAAACATATATTCATGTTAGACTCGAGCCATAGACACTAACTAACACCATTTCAAATCAAAAACACGAATTTAGAGAAATCTAGAGTTTTAGAAATGTTACCCAAACGAGATGAAGTTGGTATCAAATTGTAGAGGATGAAGAGAGGATTCCAAATATGTAATCGGATTTGTTGTGAGCTTCCAAGATTGAATTTAGATGATGAATGAATGGAATGGGTTTGTGTGTGTGTTCTTGAGATGGAGAGAAAAGGGATGAGGGAGATGATGGAATGGATGAAATGGGTTGACTAGTTGACCTAGTCAACTAGTTTGCCCATTTGGCAACTCCGGTCCCTCGAGTTTCAAAGCGGGTGCGGGATTTAACCGATCGAATATTTTTAAAACGCAAGTTAACGAGAGATGTTATAATTAAATGACGGAATTATTATGAACGTTAGCCAACGGAAACTACGAATTTAAATAACGAAAGGTATCATTTTAAAGAAAAAGACGGTGTTAAAAATAAATTTAACGGAAAAAAACGCGGGATGTTACATTATCCACAACTCAAAAGAAATTTCGTCCCGAAATTTAGTTGGAAGTAGTAGTCGATATCTCTTACTCGAGACTTTACGTGGTCAATGCTATGAATAAGTGAAAGTACGTTCTTGAGGGTTCTCATGAATTTGGATAGTCAGGGTTTTACGTTGCATTAAGGTTCGGTTTTTACGATCCCCGGTTTCAACTGGTTTTCCTATGAAGAGAAGTTTGTCATCGATAGTTGATGTATCCAGCAGGATTGCACGTTCCTGTTCCGCAGGACACGTTTCTAAGTTTGTTACACGAAATGTAGGGTAAACGGAAACTTAATTGAGTCGGAAGTTCTAAACGGTAGGGAGCGGTTCCAATACGCCCCAAGGTTTCAAAAGGGTTAACATGTCGCGGGTTTAACTTTCCCTGATTCCCGAAACGGATTACACCCTTCCAAGGTGCGGGTTCTCAATATTACGCGGTTACACACTGGGATTTGTGAGGTTCTCCTCTAAGTTTGGTATAACTCTTCTGGCGACAATGGGTTGTCTCGAGCCCTTCTCGGACTTGAACGATCTCAATTGTTGTTTCTTGATGGAGTTCAGATTTCGGTGGTTGATGCTTTGGTTAAATGAACAGGGGTATGACATTAGCGGTCATATAAGGTTTCGAAAAGTGCGCGTGAACACACGAGTGGTAACTACTGTTGTAAGAGTGATCTACTAAAGGTGACAATACGAGTTTGTGAGATGTCTTTCCAAGACGTAAATCGTTCGTTTGCTCGGTTCGTCAGTTTGTGGGTGGTACGCGGTACTCATGTCTAAGCGGGTTCCCAAGGTTTCTTGTAAAACTAGAAGTGAAACGAGTATTTCGATACAGAATAATTGACAAAGATACACCGTGTTGGAATAGAATCTCTTAAGATACGTTTGAACAAGTTAGTTAGGGTTCGAAAAATGTTCGTTAGGACTATTCACCCTCGTGGCGAATACTTATGTAATATGAGGAGTTTCTCTATCCATGGAGAAATGTTACAAGGAGTTTCTTTAAACGGAAATGCGAACGGTAAAGATAGTAGTGAAATGAGGACTTAGAATAGGATGAGTTTACATCTCGAGGTTGCTATAACGTGCCTCTAGTTGTCAAAAGTTGAAGTCTGAAAGAGAAACGAGGTAGTACACGTAGTTGTATAGTTCGGGGTTGAATAATAGTTGACCGATTATCAGAAACACAAGGGCGTTAAGTCAAAGAAGAGTGAAGTATCGTTGGATTGTGTGTTATCTTAATTTCCAGTAATATCAGACGGTAACGGTGAAATAACAGAGGTATGTAGTGTGGTACGTGATGACAAGAATATTGATCGGATCCACAATTTAGTATTCAAATTCTTCGTGCAAAATAACGAATTTCCGTCCCGTTGATTTCGAGTCGAGGGAGTATGCCTTTCGGCGTCCAAGTAGAAATATTTCCATATTTGAGTCCCATCTGGTGTTGTACGAATTTAGCTAGAAATGTTGGTGTGAAGAATCACGCTCAAGGTTCGATCGCGGAGAGATTAAAGTCGTGTAATACGAGAAAAGTCAGAAATGAATCTTCGGTAACAACCGGTGAGATCTAAGATTTTTACGAATACAAGTCTGAGTTGGGAGAGTTTCCTGATTACATGTGGCTTGATTTCGAGATTGATTGTAATGCCTTGACCATTAACTTCATGGTCTAGAAAATTGGACTTCGTTCAACAGAAATTCTCACTCGGAGAATTTGGTATAAAGTTGCTCTTTTCTCAAAAGTTCGAGCGTAAGATGGTGATGTTGTTCGTTTTCCTTCTTTACTTAAATAAGTTAAGATGTCATCTATAAATACGATAACAGATTAGTCTATATGAATTTGCATACGCGGTTCAAGAGGTTTATGGATACGGGCGAGCCCTAAATAAATCAAGCGGTACTAAGAGAGATTTACAACTAACGTTGCGAGTTCGGAAAGTGGCTTAGGAGACATCGTCTCACTTAACCCCCAATTGATGATAACCGGAACGGAGGTCGATTTGGAACATAAGGGATTCGTGCAAATAATCATGAGGTCATGGATGCGAGGGAGAGGGTATCGGTTTCCAACCGAAAATTACTCAGTTCACAATAATCTATACAAGATGATGGGGAAACATTTTTTTTTTTTTTTTTTTTTTTTTTTTTACGAATAGGTTCCGAGCTCCCTAGTTCTATATGTGTCAAGTCAAAAGTCTTAACGTATTTCCTCCAATAAAATTTATAGGCACACAATATTTTTCCGTCGGTCACTTAAATCGTCTAAGTAGTATCTGGGGGAAAGAGGTGGAATATAAAGAGCATGAGTCAAATCCTTGGTTATAAAACGTCTAACGGTAATGAAATCGAATAAGTATGAAGTATACGGTTTGTTGTGAAGAAACGTACCCGTTACTAGCCCATCGTCGTTCCGGGCATCCTTGGTGTCGATGTTGAAGGTTCAACGGCGTGCGTTGGGGTTGATTTTCTTATTTGGGCACACATTCCTAAAATGACCCAGTTGGCCACATTCGAAGCAAGCACCCGTTCTGTGTGCGTTGGGCATCTTTCGAGCGACGGGTCCTTGGCGCCGGTGGCGAAACCTGCCACATCCTTCAAAGTGATGCTTGTGGCATTCGTCACAAAAAGGCAGCTTTCCGGCATAGCCTTTCTTGTCGTTGGAGGTAAAAGGCTTCTTGGCGGGGTTGTTGTTATTGTTGTGGTTGCTTGATTGAGAGGCTTCCCATGTTCTTTTGTTGTTACTCGGGTGGTTCTCGACCATTGGTGCCGGTGCTTCCATTTCATTCACCGTTTCTAAGGCTTGGCGGGCCATTGTTAAAGCCTCTTGTAGGTTAGTGGGTTGAGATGTCATTACCTTGTGTTGAATGCTCTTAGGGAGGCCATCCATGTAAAGTTCGACTCTTAGGGATTCGGGAGTCATGAGAATTGGACACATCGAGACTAGTTCGGTAAACCGTTGATTATAAGCCTTGAGGTCATTTCCGGCCGTTTTTAAATTCCTTAGACCCTGTTCGAGCCTTCGAGTCTCGTCGCGCGGGAAGTATTCGGTGATCATTCTTTCTCTTAATTCGGTCCAAGAGAGTGTGTGGGCTTCATCGTTTCCCACTAATTGTACATACGTGTTCCACCATGAGAGAGCAATACCGGTGAAAGTGAGGGTGGAAAACTTGACCTTATCTTGGTCTCGACAACCGCTTGTGTTAAAAACGGTCTCCATTTGTTCAAACCATCGGGTGAGAGTAACCGGTCCCCCGGTTCCATCGAAAGTGGGAGGATTGTACTTCATGAAGTTCTTGTAGGAGCAACCTTCGATTGAATTACCGGCTCCATGATTGTTGTTGTTAGAAAAGTGATCGGCCACGGCCGTACCCACGGCGGTGGTTATCATTCGTTGAAGAGCTTGTTCTAGAGTTTCGAGAGGAGTATTGTGTTGACCTTGGTGAGCCATTGTTCCTTCATGAGACAAGAATATCGTTGGTTAGTATTTTCAACAATACTAACTGTGGCATGGAATAAGGATAGAGAGAAAATTTTCCTTGACTCGCCTTAAATTCTCTATGTCATAATGTCGGAACGTCCATGTGAATCACCGTAATATAATCCCGGAAATTATATTACCCTGATTCTCATGTGCATTTAACATTACTTCATAAAGTCAAGGTGGCGCACCAACAAAATTTATCAACGTAAGATCAAGATCGAATACGAGTTAGATATGATAGAAGAGTTCGAGTATAAATGCACAATTAGTCAAATAATTCCTACTTCAGTCTATATGCCGGTTGTAGTCTAGATTCACCTATGTACCCTATGACTCGGGGTGAACACAAATGAACTCTAAATCCCTACAACCAAGGCTCTGATACCACCTGTAGCGACCCCGACAAATCGTCAAGTGACGGCGTCGGCTACGTGGGTCCCATTACCTGATTATAAGTCTTTAAGATAACGTTTGACCAAAATATGTCGCCTTCATTTCAAAATAAAGATTGTTTCAAAGTTTACAAGAATTGTTCAACCAAAAGTTAAGTTACAACGTTATAGATACGATTGAAATCTGGGCGACACGGTTTAAAGTAAAGTCAAAAGACGCTCCATGAAATGCATGTATACTCGACATCGGATGCAAGTATCAAATAGTAAGCGGAAGCATGTTTCACATATCGTGCAAGACCTGAGAAAAACATAGAAATCTGTCAACGAAAACGTTGGTGAAATCATAGGTTTAAGTAAGTAAGTACAAGTGAACCACAAGATTTGCATCAATGAAATAATAGTAATACATTCCAAAAGTTTGTTTCACGAGCACCCAATTATCAAAGCTTAACATTCCTTCCATTGTATACCCCATCACTTAGTGCTAGAACAAACACTGATTCTCGAAATTATATTTCATCCGTAGACGGTAGCGAACCGTCAAGGATGAGGGTTGTCAACCCATATGGCCATATAACATAAGTTCTCGCTTACACCCGGCAAGTGTAATTAATGATAATCGAATTGAGGATTTTGTTCTAAACTCGTATGTAGAATGTTTGTTTTCCCGTTCTTGTGTTCACTTAGTCCAAAAGAATCGTTTATGTTTTCTCATCCCAATATAAGTTCAAAAGGAGTAAAAGTGGGACTATGATCTCACCTTGAGTGCACGAGTAGTAAAGTACTTCAACAAGTAAACGTGTGCAAAGAACAATGCTAGTCTTGACCTAAACAATAGGTTGTATCAATAACGGTAAATACGATAGGTCAAAGATGTTCAATTAGTCCTATGGCTCAATACGACTCGATTAATATAGCATGTGAAGCAAATTGTCAAGTTTCATGCAAGATACAAGTATAAAAGCATGTTAGGAAGATTGCATAATTAATTGGTTAAGTTTGACAAAAAGTCAAACTTTGGTCGGTCAAAGTCAACGAAAGTCAACACGTTCGGGTCGGGTTTCGGACAAATTTTCTATGCTAGTTATTCATATATAAGCGTGTTAGGACAAGTTGCATGCGAATTGGAAGTCTAAAACATGGCAAACATTTCACGTGAAACGGACATTGGAGACAGAAGCTGGGCACGGCTTATGCCGCGCCGCGGCCAGGCCTGTCGCGCCGCGACAATGGCCGTGGCCTGGTCCCAGGCCTGTTTCACTTGTTCAAGACTTGGTCAATTTTCAAACAAACGCAAAACTCAAACCGTAAACAACTAGAAGACGTATCTTATACCGTTGGAAAGCTCTTTTGACAAGGAACACAACTAAACATGTTTCACCAAACAAAAACATCATTTATAATAGCCGAAAACTCATCAAGTGATCATTAAACGTTCATTTTTAAGGTTTCAAGTTCTTCAAATGCAATTTGAGTTTCGGGAAACCAATTCACACATATAATATGCCGTTTTGAAGGCAATGAAACATACATTACAACTAAACACTAATAATTAACATTCCATGGCATTCAAGCATCCAAAAATTCATGTCAAGAACTATCAAACCCTAGTCAAACATCACAAAATCAATATTCATGTTTTTGAAGTTTTCTTAATCAACCTACGCATCAAAACGAAGCTAGTGATACTAGTAACACAATTAAAACATGCACTTTAACAATCTAACAACATTAACTCATCCAAAATCAAGGATTAAGCACACCCATTTCAAGTTCATGCTAGTTACTCCAAAAACAACAAATCGAGCAAACCAAACATATATTCATGTTAGACTCGAGCCATAGACACTAACTAACACCATTTCAAATCAAAAACACGAATTTAGAGAAATCTAGAGTTTTAGAAATGTTACCCAAACGAGATGAAGTTGGTATCAAATTGTAGAGGATGAAGAGAGGATTCCAAATATGTAATCGGATTTGTTGTGAGCTTCCAAGATTGAATTTAGATGATGAATGAATGGAATGGGTTTGTGTGTGTGTTCTTGAGATGGAGAGAAAAGGGATGAGGGAGATGATGGAATGGATGAAATGGGTTGACTAGTTGACCTAGTCAACTAGTTTGCCCATTTGGCAACTCCGGTCCCTCGAGTTTCAAAGCGGGTGCGGGATTTAACCGATCGAATATTTTTAAAACGCAAGTTAACGAGAGATGTTATAATTAAATGACGGAATTATTATGAACGTTAGCCAACGGAAACTACGAATTTAAATAACGAAAGGTATCATTTTAAAGAAAAAGACGGTGTTAAAAATAAATTTAACGGAAAAAAACGCGGGATGTTACAACTTAACTGGTGTCTAAACTTTAATTTGTAATGAATATTTTGTTTGGAAACCTTGTGTAGAGCCATTTTCATAGGCAGTAATTTGCAGTTTGATGTACAACTAATTTGTCAAAATTTTATTTCTGTTGGGTACACCTACTTGTTTGGTTCATGACTTCACGTAACACTTTTGTAATAAGTCCAAAGAAAACATGGTGAATGTTCTTGTTAAAATACTCGGTATATACTAACAATGTTGAATCTAGAATGAAATTTTAAATGTGTTAGAATTTTTTTTACAAAGTATCTTTAGTAATTAATAGTTATATATTTACATTCAAAAAATCATAAATCATACGAATATACAGGATCTCATAGTTAAATTTAATGATTTCGTATATTTTTTTTACGACTATTTAATAAAAGATTTTTAAACATAGTAGGGTCATCGACCCCATGACCCATAAGCTAAATTTGCCTAATATAATAGTTACCCGTATAATGTTTACCGTACGAATACCAACCACTCGTTTATCTACTTACTCATCTAACTGGATGATACACATGAAATGTCTTCAGTAAAGTTAAATATAAATATAAATATAAATATAAATATATAAATAAAATATAAACATAGTTTAAATAAAGTCAATAATTGAAGGAGATGGGGTTCACAATTTAGACCGATGTGCAGCTGTTACTTTGCATTAATTTCAAATCTAACATCCTCATTTTCCTACCTCTTTCCCACATCAATTTCATTTTTGTCCTCACCACCCCACCTTCATTGTCTCTGGTCTCTACTTTCAACACATATGTGTATATATAGTCAAAGTTCTAAATAGAATTACAAAAGAGGCGAGAACTGCGGGAACTTTAGATTTTTAAAGATTTTTACATGTAACTAGATTGAATCACCCATAAATGTTGGTGGAGAGTAAGAATGAACATAAAATAGTTTGAAAAACTTATATTTTACTTATATAATCAAATATATAGTTTCTGGTGCACATGTGCATATTTGTTTCTGAACATGTGAACCGTTTCATATAATTAACAATTTAACATGTAATTTGTGGTAATGAACGTATGTTTGTTGATGATGTGAGCATTAATTAACATTTATATGTAATTTGTTACATTTAAATGCATAAAAACTATGAAATTAAAAAGTTCTCGCAGTTCTCGCTATTTTTGTGATTCTCGTTTGAACCTGCCCCCCCACCCAAAAAACACACAAACACACACAGATATACACTAAATTGTAACTGACGACTAGGGACGACAATAGATCGGATGAATCGGGCGAGGCTATATCCCTATCCTTATCTATTTAACTTTTGTGCATCCATATTCATTTAATTTGAGTCCATCCATCTACATCCATATTTAGTAGATTAAGCCTGTTAGTGTATATCCGTCAGATATTTAAGAAATGTTATAATATTCTCTACTCTAATAGCTAATCTAAACTAATATTTAACTAATATTCTGATTCTGATATGCAATTATAACAAAATGGTAATAACAAATATATATATATATATATATATATATATATATATATATATATATATATATATATATATATATATATATATATATATATATATATATATATATATATAACTTGTCATAAATTAAAATCCGTCTACAATAACGTGTAATCTTTGCCGAAGATATAACAAAATATGTTAAATATATAACGAGCTTAAACGCAATGTCGCTCAAAAAAGGTGGAGAAATTGAACTTGTTTGTCGGGATTATAAGCATTTATTAAATACTTATATACTTTAATTTATTTATATAATATATTTAATTATATGTGCGACAAAGATGTTGGCTTTTTTATTGATATTACAGAAACTCGACCCACTCACAGGTCGAAGGTCGAGCCCTACCCAGTAGGGAGAACTGGTGACTCGATTGAATCCTATGCCCTCAAGTTCATCAAGTTCTTCAAGTTCGGATTCATTAAGATTTAGTGAGTTGTCGCCATTTTAATCATATGTATTTCATACTGACTCAGATCTAGTTAATTTAAAAGTTCAAATGTAAGTAACTAAAACGACTACAAATTTACTTGTTATATGCTTCATCCATCCATCCATGTATGTATATATACGTATAGATCTAAATAATCATGTGAAAAGTTCATTTATTAATTATTGAAAGAAATGACAAAATGTCTAACATGAAGTAGCAGAACATTTAAGTTTCTCAAAGCAATATATATTAAATAAATTGATCCCATCTAGTTGCTACGGAGTGTATGAGGTTACATCTATATTAAACGAATTATTAATTAATATTAATTATTATTATTATTATTATTATTATTATTATTAATTAATATTAATAATTTAATATTAATATTAATATTATTTTAATACTATATACTAATATATACTAATTGACAAAACGCCCAAACAGTAAGTGAATAGTACCAGTATTATGCTTTAACTACTTGTACGTTTCGCATATTACTTTTTTACCCATATTACTTTTTTTATGCGAAACGTAATGAAAAAGTATTATGTCACCCATATTACTTTTTTATGCACAACAACGCTCGATTTTTTTTACCCTATTTTTTCCACAAAAAATGTCACCCATATTACTTTTTTTTACTCATAAACATTATAAGTTGTGTCATATCATGTTACTATCACATTGGCAGACATTCGACTTTCTCATTGTTAAAACCGAATACCATAAACGGGATAACTAAGTCGTCACTAATTTATATAAAAAAAAACGTATTCTTAAATGTCAGCTTCGTAGTCGCTCAAAACTCGTAGCGAAGCGCGGGGCACAACTAGTTATAATTAATCCAAATTATTCAGAAATTACTCAACCTTTTTGTATACATATAGACAGAATGTGTACATGACATATGTGCGTGTGTATATGTAATTATGTATTGGAAAATGATTTATAGTCATGATATAGCATACTATCATAACTCATAACCCTATATATATCTATGTATCTCACCACTACCTCTAGTAACAAATCTTAGAAACATGAAGGGTTATGCAAAGATAAAGATAAAGAACAGTAGCAGCAAATCAAGATCCATGGATTTTTTCTCAGATCAAACAATAAACACAACTCCAAAAGTTAATAATCCCATTTCAATCAAGAAATCAACAATTACCACCACTCAACAACCATCAATCCAAATCCAAGATGATCATGATGATGATGATTATAAGCACTACTCTAGCAACCATCAAGAACAAGATGGCAACTTTCCAATACAAATGCTAACAAGAAACAAATCAGTTGCTTCTAGAGGTACTACAAATGATGCAAATAGTACAAGTACTAATCATAGTAGTAGATTCAAGATTGAGAAACAAAACAGCACAGGAAGAACATTGCATACAGCAGTTGTAAGAGCTATGTCAATCAGAAGAACTTCATCTGTTTCTGAAAGGTATTCCAGAATTCATGATCAGTATGCAAATACATTTAATGTTGATGATGATGATCATGATCAAGAACAAGATGAAGAATTAAAGAAAGCAGGATCTATGAAAAACATGAAGAAACAGAATAAGGGAAGTATACTGAAAGCTTGTAAGCGGATTCTTGGACTTTAATTTCGATTTTTTTGGTAATTTACCCATGTTGAAAACTAATTGTCAAGCATGACATTATTGACTAGATCACTTCCATACCGAATTCAACTAATTGCAATTTTTGGTGTTTTATGGTGTTGAAATTTTATGATTTAGGTGCAAAGATAAATAAAAAGGCTTTAACTTTGTGTTTTTCTAATGCTACAATATTTACTTTGTGAATCAGTTTCATTTTTGTTGATACTTGAACCTAAACTTTTCGATTGATGTGAATTGACCATGTTTAGTTTGGTCGCTTTGAAGAACATAGAGCTTTCTAATGTAAAAGCTCAAAATCATTAGTCAAAAGCGACTGTAAATCAAAGAATCATTGGCCTAACGACATTGTAGTGCTTTTTAAGTTATAAATTCGGGGTTTAAAGTGTTGGATGAATAAATGTGCATACATACGTGGTTGCGAAATATGAGTATTTACATTTCTAAAAACTATTATAGAGTTTAGGTTTATAATAAAAACACAAAATTGTAATCTAAAACGACATTGACATTCTTGGACTCGTATTTGTTTAATTAATGTTATACTTATGCTATAAACAAAGTTGCATATCCCTTGTATCTTCACTTGAAACGAACATGTATGAATGACTGTTCTCTTCCCTGATTTATACTAAACAATCGTTTTTAAAATGACGGTAATAGTTTTTTTTTTCAGAACGACAAACACGCACACACTATTCATAGGACATCGAGAGGGAGGACTTTCTCTACTATTGGGTTGTTTCACTCTGAGTGGAGAAATAACTTCTCTTTATTCTAGGATAGGGGAAGGATTGTCTACATCTTACCTCCCTCATACCCTGAGATTGAATTTTGTTGTTATTGTTGTTGTTGTTGTTGTTGTCATTAAATAGTCCATGACGGTACTCAAACTTACAATCTCAAAGTTGATGAGTTACTCTGATACCGTTAGGCTATAAGACCTTTGGTTGATGGCCATAAATAACTAGGTAAAAAACATTAGATTCAAGTCTATGAAATTTGGTAACATTTTTGTGATGACTCTAAATTCCTTTTCTCTTGAGTTAAAAGAAGAAAAGCAAAATATGATGAAATAATTGGCTGATTCTATGTCAGTAATGGTTGATGTAATATTTTAAATGTGGGTAAGAGTGGTGATTTGTATGATCGTCTTTTAGCCGGACATCACCAAATGCATTTTAAAGCATTGAATGCTCAATAGGTTAATGTATGATTAAAATATAATATAGGAACCACCTCTCCTTTTCTAACAGAAAAGCGTAGTAAATGAAACAATCCAACCCGTATTTAAACCGGTCCGTATTTTTTTTTTCTTTAATACATTAATATTTAGGTCCCAATTATGTTTCCAAAACATCTTTAACACAAATAAGAAGTTCAAT
Organism: Rutidosis leptorrhynchoides; assembly: GCF_046630445.1. NCBI lineage: Eukaryota > Viridiplantae > Streptophyta > Magnoliopsida > Asterales > Asteraceae > Rutidosis > Rutidosis leptorrhynchoides. The sequence continues at coordinate 550,137,114 of NC_092336.1, read as the reverse complement.
AAACTTTTAAAACATTTAATACATAGCTTAATATCCGAACGAGCAACACGACCCGACTATTTTAATTTCCAACAAAACCGAGCATGGTGATTGGGGATACGCTACCCAATCCTAATCAATGCAAAAGCACGTCTTCTAAAGCAACCTACGCGAGTCCACTAGTTCCCACGCTTACCCGAGCCACTGCCTCCATGCAAATCTATAAAATGGTAAACAACGAGAGGGTAAGCTAACGCTTAGTGAGTGAGAATATACTACATACATATATATGCATAAAATGGACACGCCACACAAGAAATCAAATAACGCATACCGGAGCGTCCAAGCCTAAAGGCAAGCTAAGCTAAGCATACCGTACGATCACTAAGCATCAAGCTAAAATAACAACAAATATAAGTTCACCAACGACGATGTGAACAACGCCAATAAACTACACCCGGAGGGTTAGCTACATCACAACGCACAACCATGGTTAACCAATAATACAAGGAATGGTACTCGAATTTCCCATCGGTGTTCGCAACAACCATTAGAGTACTTAACACGTCGTACACTGATCCCGCGGGTGGCATCTTAACACGTCGATGCTTCACCCCGGGTGGCGTCTTAACACGTCGACGCTTCACCCGTGCTAGTTCTTGGAGTGACATCTTAACACGTCGATACTTCACTCCGAGTGGTGTCTTAACACGTCGACACTTCACTCTTCATCTTACCTGAGGTGGCATCTTAACACGTCGATACTTCACCCCCGAGTGGTGTCTTAATGTGACGACCCGAAAAATTTCGACTAATTTTAAACCGAACTCTCGATACGACTTAATTATTTTGACACGATAAGCAAAGTCTGATAGGTTGAGTCTCAAAATTTTTGAACTGCTTTTATACAATCATTTAACTTCGACCAATTCCGACGATTCACGAACTATTATTTATAAATAATAAATACCTATATATATATATATATATATATATATATATATATATATATAATACTTTGAAATATAGTTTGATATAATATATGATTTAAACTATAAAATGATATAGGTGATAATAAAATTTATTATTAAAATAAATCTATATATACATAAAAAGTATATTAAAAATATATTTTGTCCTTTCGAAGTTATTCAGTAAACAACGGTAATGCTCAATTGTCTTATTGATTGATAATAAACGAGTTAAAAAGGAACTCATGTAATTTTAAAATAAACGGTGATTTGAAAATGAGTTTTATAAATTTTAGGCTTACTAAAAATGTATTTGGGATCTAGTTATTTAATTTTAACACTTTTTACATTTTACCCTGAATCGAGTAGGACAGTTGATGTAATTTTTATTTAATAAATTATTGATCGAATTTTATACCATAATGACTGAAATTAATAAATGAATCTAATTTTAAAATATAGAATTTTTCTGAATTAAATTTATCCGTAACTGTATAGCAAAAGAGCACGAAGTATTATTCGTAAATTAAAATATATGTCGATAGATATTATCAGGCGGCTTTACTATTTATGAATGCACTGTGTTTGATTCCATTGATCGCATTAGATTAGATTACTGTTTCCTTACTATTAATTGATTCAATAATATGATATATAATATTATATGTATGTGTGCATAATTCATATGCTTGCAGACACCCACTTACTTTTTTTTTTTTTTCTAGCTCTAACCAAGAAAACCATACACACATACATTAACACATAACCCACATTACTTATTTTATTTCTTGATCAATAAAAACTAGAAACCCACTTCCTACACACACTCACTTAAACTCTCATTCTTCTCATTTCTTAATCAAACAACTCCTACTCGATCTTTCGTTCTACTACGACTACTATGAATCGAACCCATCACTAAACAACTATAACTATTGTTTCCAAATACCTTTCAAATTGCTATCCATCGATTTCTACTATCAACAAAGGCCGAAACCACTCTCAAGGTAAACACCTGCTTCTGCTTATTCGCCTTTGATCAACACCACAAACTACCATGGAACATATTTGTTGTGTTAAATGCTTTCTGTCTTAGTCTCATATCATCACCATCACGATATCCAACACCACCACCATATAACACCATCGTAAACCATCACCTTCCCCATAATCTTAATCAACACCATGATAAGGCTGAAAACATTAATGTCCCAGTTCTAGAGGAGCCCATTTATAATGTTGAAGAGCCCATTAGTGTCGCATGGCCCAAGAGACAGATTATAAAGCCCAAATGGACAGAGGAATATCAAATGGCACGAGAGTTTAGTCAGTTAGCCAAAGAGTAAAGTTGTTACGGTTGTTGAAGTCGTTAGGGTTAGTCGTTTACAATAAAGGGTGAATGTCACAGTGTAAAGGATATGAAAATACTTGTAATTGAAATCAATTTTCTGTTTTTCCTTCTATTTTCTGTTGGAGAATTGGCTCGCTCGAAAGAAGCCGTATCATTTTGGTGCTTTCATTGTTATTACTCCGGTCACAATTTCCGGCAACAATGGCGGAATCATCCTCAAATCAAATTGAATTGCTCGAACGATTCACCGATCGTATTATTCAAGCTTTACAACCTGTCATTACCATCGCATCACAAAATCAACAAACTTTTCAAAATCAACAAACACCAACTTTGCACCCAAATACTCATGGCAATCTACACAAAACAATTGCTCAACAATTCAATTCGAAGAAACCTACCATGGAATTACCTAGATTCAGTGGTGGAGATCCATCAGATTGGTTGAACAAAGCTAATCAGTTCTTCATATTTCACAAAATTTCAGAAGGTCAAAAATTATTGTATGCATCGATGCATCTGGATGGTATTGCAAATAGTTGGTTTGAATGGATGCAGATGACTAATCAAGTCCATTCTTGGGCAGATTTTGTCATAGCTTTCAAGGTACACTTTGGCTCTTCTTCTTATGAATATCCAGTAGTACAACAGGGCAATTTGATTGATAAATCTCGTAATATTCAGCGGTACAGTAAACAGGGTTGTTTGTCTTTACCAAAAGTGTATAAGAGTACTGATATTGTTGATAATAAAAGTACTAACAGTGGCATTTCAAGAGGGATGATACAATTGATTGATGTAGAACGATCACATGCTTCTGATCTGAAACTTCCAGAGGAAGAGAATCACAACAACAATTTTGTGGAATCACTATCTTCTTATAAGATTCAAGATTCAAGTCTGGAAAGAATGGGTGATATTGAAGGCAAGATTGAGTCTAATCAGGAGTTGGTAGAAGAGAATATTAATGGTACAATGGCAGTTAGTAATAAACTGAAAGATGAAAATAATGAATGTATTAATGATATGTTCATGCACATGAGTTCTTTGAGATATTCATGTTCACTTGAGTCTCCTATTAAGAATGAAAAAACTATTACCGATGCTGCCCAAAAGTACAGTAGGGATGGTACAAAAGCTGGAATATTCGATGAGTCACTCACAAAGGATGTTACTTCTATTTTGACACAAATTGTGGTGCTACTGGCTGAAAAGGTCAAGGAATTAGGATTTCAAGATACACAAAGAAACAAATACGATGCTTGGAAACTGTATCACATAACCGAAGTTGTGAGTTTCCATTATTATTGCATACTTGTTTATCTTCAAGTTCAATTAGTCCAAACTAGCATGTATCGATTTAAAAGGAAAGAGACGGTGCACTTGTGGCCCAAATGGAAGTCTAAACAAGATTGTTATTACAGTGTGGTTGAAGTTGAGAATATGGTTCACAAGTTTGTTAAAGTTCAAGTCAGAATTGCAACAGTTGTAAATTGGTTATTTGCAATGGCATGTAACTTTCATGGGATGCCTAGATCTGATAGACAAAGCTTTTTGAATATAAATGCCAACATGGATCTAATGGTAGACATGTATAGAATGGTACATGCATTTCAAGGTGGGCTGGTCTGGGTAAATTGTTCAGATGCCATAATTGAGCTAAATCAAATATTAAGCAGCACATATTTTAGTCGCAATAAAGTAGAAAAGAAAATGGGGACAGTGGCTTATAAACTAGAGTTAATGGAGGTATTATATCATCCTTTATCAAAAGCAGATAATTGCAAGCGACCCATTTTGACCCCTCAACATGGGTCAGAGAATGGAGAGATCTTTTGGAATGAAGTAAGGATACCTCAAATATTGGATAAGTGGGAATTATGTACATATGAAAAAGCTATAGGGTTGGATGTTAACAATTTTAACCAGATTCTAGCAATTAAGAACCATGAGGACATGGTTTCTTTGAAAGGACAATGCAATGATAGGATTGAAGATTGCAATGAGCAGACTAGTCAAAGTGTTGTCAACTCAGAAGTTAGTAAGAGCAGACTCAGTAATCCACCAAAATGGACCAGTGGCTATCAACTAGAAAAGTGGATAGGGAAAGCTGCAATTTTTTACCGCATAGCAGAAAAGTATATAGGTTACTTGAGAACAGCCGTGAGATTTTACTGGCTAGGTATGAAGCATGACATGGAAACTTTTTGTGAGAAATTACTTTGTATGTCAACAGGTGAAGACCTTAAAGGTGGCTCCATATGGGTTATTGCAGTCATTGAATGTCCATGAAAAAGATTGGAAAGATCTAAGTATTGATAGGAAAAAAGGGGTTCATTCAGAAGGTTTGATCACCAAATATACTTCAGGTTCAGTGGCCATTTTGTTCTTTGACATGGTGTACAAATACCATGGCATACCAAATGAAGAAGCTAATTGGTTATTTGATGATTTTAAGCGAATTTGTGAAGTTATGAACCATGAGGACATGGTTCGTTTGGAAGAAGAAGGTAATGATAAGGCTGAAAACATTAATGTCCCAGTTCTAGAGGAGCCCATTTATAATGTTGAAGAGCCCATTAGTGTCGCATGGCCCAAGAGACAGATTATAAAGCCCAAATGGACAGAGGAATATCAAATGGCACGAGAGTTTAGTCAGTTAGCCAAAGAGTAAAGTTGTTACGGTTGTTGAAGTCGTTAGGGTTAGTCGTTTACAATAAAGGGTGAATGTCACAGTGTAAAGGATATGAAAATACTTGTAATTGAAATCAATTTTCTGTTTTTCCTTCTATTTTCTGTTGGAGAATTGGCTCGCTCGAAAGAAGCCGTATCATTTTGGTGCTTTCATTGTTATTACTCCGGTCACAATTTCCGGCAACAATGGCGGAATCATCCTCAAATCAAATTGAATTGCTCGAACGATTCACCGATCGTATTATTCAAGCTTTACAACCTGTCATTACCATCGCATCACAAAATTAACAAACTTTTCAAAATCAACAAACACCAACTTTGCACCCAAATACTCATGGCAATCTACACAAAACAATTGCTCAACAATTCAATTCGAAGAAACCTACCATGGAATTACCTAGATTCAGTGGTGGAGATCCATCAGATTGGTTGAACAAAGCTAATCAGTTCTTCATATTTCACAAAATTTCATAAGGTCAAAAATTATTGTATGCATCGATGCATCTGGATGGTATTGCAAATAGTTGGTTTGAATGGATGCAGATGACTAATCAAGTCCATTCTTGGGTAGATTTTGTCATAGCTTTCAAGGTACACTTTGGCTCTTCTTCTTATGAATATCCAGTAGTACAACAGGGCAATTTGATTGATAAATCTCGTAATATTCAGCGGTACAGTAAACAGGGTTGTTTGTCTTTACCAAAAGTGTATAAGAGTACTGATATTGTTGATAATAAAAGTACTAACAGTGGCATTTCAAGAGGGATGATACAATTGATTGATGTAGAACGATCACATGCTTCTGATCTGAAACTTCCAGAGGAAGAGAATCACAACAACAATTTTGTGGAATCACTATCTTCTTATAAGATTCAAGATTCAAGTCTGGAAAGAATGGGTGATATTGAAGGCAAGATTGAGTCTAATCAGGAGTTGGTAGAAGAGAATATTAATGGTACAATGGCAGTTAGTAATAAACTGAAAGATGAAAATAATGAATGTATTAATGATATGTTCATGCACATGAGTTCTTTGAGATATTCAGGTTCACTTGAGTCTCCTATTAAGAATGAAAAAACTATTACCGATGCTGCCCAAAAGTACAGTAGGGATGGTACAAAAGCTGGAATATTCGATGAGTCACTCACAAAGGATGTTACTTCTATTTTGACACAAATTGTGGTGCCACTGGCTGAAAAGGTCAAGGAATTAGGATTTCAAGATACACAAAGAAACAAATACGATGCTTGGAAACTGTATCACATAACCGAAGTTGTGAGTTTCCATTATTATTGCATACTTGTTTATCTTCAAGTTCAATTAGTCCAAACTAGCATGTATCGATTTAAAAGGAAAGAGACGATGCACTTGTGGCCCAAATGGAAGTCTAAACAAGATTGTTATTACAGTGTGGTTGAAGTTGAGAATATGGTTCACAAGTTTGTTAAAGTTCAAGTCAGAATTGCAACAGTTGTAAATTGGTTATTTGCAATGGCATGTAAGTTTCATGGGATGCCTAGATCTGATAGACAAAGCTTTTTGAATATAAATGCCAACATGGATCTAATGGTAGACATGTATAGAATGGTACATGCATTTCAAGGTGGGCTGGTCTGGGTAAATTGTTCAGATGCCATAATTGAGCTAAATCAAATATTAAGCATCACATATTTTAGTCGCAATAAAGTAGAAAAGCAAATGGGGACAGTGGCTTATAAACTAGAGTTAATGGAGGTATTATATCATCCTTTATCAAAAGCAGATAATTGCAAGCGACCCATTTTGACCCCTCAACATGGGTCAGAGAATGGAGAGATCTTTTGGAATGAAGTAAGGATACCTCAAATATTGGATAAGTGGGAATTATGTACATATGAAAAAGCTATAGGGTTGGATGTTAACAATTTTAACCAGATTCTAGCAATTAAGAACCATGAGGACATGGTTTCTTTGAAAGGACAATGCAATGATAGGATTGAAGATTGCAATGAGCAGACTAGTCGAAGTGTTGTCAACTCAGAAGTTAGTAAGAGCAGACTCAGTAATCCACCAAAATGGACCAGTGGCTATCAACTAGAAAAGTGGATAGGGAAAGCTGCAATTTTTTACTGCATAGTAGAAAAGTATATAGGTTACTTGAGAACAGCCGTGAGATTTTACTGGCTAGGTATGAAGCATGACATGGAAACTTTTTGTGAGAAATTACTTTGTATGCCAACAGGTGAAGACCTTAAAGGTGGCTCCATATGGGTTATTGCAGTCATTGAATGTCCATGAAAAAGATTGGAAAGATCTAAGTATTGATTGGAAAAAAGGGGTTCATTCAGAAGGTTTGATCACCAAATATACTTCAGGTTCAGTGGCCATTTTGTTCTTTGACATGGTGTACAAATACCATGGCATACCAAATGAAGAAGCTAATTGGTTATTTGATGATTTTAAGTGAATTTGTGAAGTTATGAACCATGAGGACATGGTTCGTTTGGAAGAAGAAGGTAATGATAAGGCTGAAAACATTAATGTCCCAGTTCTAGAGGAGCCCATTTATAATATTGAAGAGCCCATTAGTGTCGCATGGCCCAAGAGACAGATTATAAAGCCCAAATGGACAGAGGAATATCAAATGGCATGAGAGTTTAGTCAGTTAGCCAAAGAGTAAAGTTGTTACGGTTGTTGAAGTCGTTAGGGTTAGTCGTTTACAATAAAGGGTGAATGTCACAGTGTAAAGGATATGAAAATACTTGTAATTGAAATCAATTTTCTGTTTTTCCTTCTATTTTCTGTTGGAGAATTGGCTCGCTCGAAAGAAGCCGTATCACACCATCACTCTACTCTCTCTCTTCTCTTACAATTTTTACAAACTCGCGATATATTTTTTTTGTCTCTTCGTCAATCAGCTATCACTTACGCCACCCTTTTTCATCACCATTGACAACCACCGGAGACATGGATGACCAATCATTCATGTTTCTGTTTATTATTTAACAAGCCGAGCCACCCAACTATAAATACCACTTTCATCATTTTTCTTTCTTTCTTTCTATTATAGGCTTATCACGTCACTGCTACTACTACATTTTTCTGCAGACTAAATAATCGACTAAACAACACCGCTGCTGCTTTCTTTTCTGTGTTGGTCGAACTGCAACCATCCCATAATTTAATTGATGCTGCTATCGTGTTTTTCTTCTTTGTTTTGTGTTATCAAATTGAATTACGCAAACAAGGTGGTAAATGTTACATGCCTTTATCTTTTGGCCGACAAGCACTAATCAAATATGAACCCACTTGTGTTTTCATTACTATTACATTCTTTTGAAAGTATTGATATAATACAAATTTAAAGGTGATATAATTGATAAAGTGATTAGATGATGGGACATAACAAATTAAGAGATGATGATGCGTTTGAACCCCACTAGTTACTAGTTGGAACGTAATATAGTATATATATATATATATATATATATATATATATATATATATATATATATATATATATATATATATATATATATATACATATATATATATATGATAGAGAAGAGGTTCATAAGTTGGTAAAAATTGAAAAAAAAGCCGTGAAACACTCAAACTGATATGATAGGTACTAGTTGAGCCGTGTTATATATTTTATATGGACTTCTATTTTGGGCCGTGATTAAATTTGTTGTTGGGCCATGATCCATGTATGTAGCACCATTAGTTTTGCCTCTTTGGTTGTTGTCGATCCACAAATGAAAACCAAACACTTCCTTAAATGATGATGGTGTTATGATCATAATAAACATAGAATAGATGAAGATAGTATCAAGTGATATGATGATGATCATGATAATGATGGTTATGATTATGATGATGATTATAATGATGATGATTAGGACATGATGATGATTGTGTATGATGATGAATACATAGTCGGATGATGTTATGATGTATTGATAAAGATGATACATAGATAATTATGGTAACGGGTTAGGGAATGGAGATAATAATGATTCATGATCGATGATAATAATATTGGTCACGATAATGATGATATTATGAAGAAAAAAATAATAATAAATGGTGATGACGATTTCATGTGAACTATGAAGAAGAAGGAAGCAGATTCATTTGAGTTTAAATGATTTAGGGTAGTGGTTAAATCAGAAATGAAATGGCGATGGAATTTTGAGGGTGTTTCTAGTTAAATGAGAGGTCGCGGGTTCAAACCCGGACTTGGGCATTTTTTTTTAGACTACTTCCTTGAGGTAGTTTACTTATTACTCTTTATTATCATTATTATTATTATTATTATTATTATTATTATTATTATTATTATTATTATTATTATTATTATTATTATTATTATTATTATTATTATTATTATTATTATTAATGTTATTAAAATGTTAAGGCTAGGGTTAAAAAATAAAATTTAGGATTAAGTTACGATTTAAAATAGGTTAATGATATATTTACAATTATTAAGAAAAAGTATGATTAAGTTTATGACAAATACCTATGGTTATTTCAGAAAATAATTACTATTATTATTATTATTAAAATTATTATTATTATTATTATTACTATTATTAAGTATCATTATTATTATTATTATTCGAATTATCATTATTTTTATCATTTATTATCCCTATTATTATTATTTTTAACATTTATATTATTATTATTATTATTTTTATCATTATTATTATTATTAGTATTATTAATATAGCAAATAAAGATTTTCGATATAAAAACATATATATTATTAAAATAAAGCATAACTATATTAATTTTTTTTATAAATATTAATTATCTATTTAATGTATATAAAAATAAATATAGTTAATTTTGCTATTAATGAAACGTACAAATTACTAAAATAACAGTTAATAATAATACCTAAATTTGTTCTATTACCATTATATGTGTTAATATATATATATAAATGATATAGGTTCGTGAATCCGAGGTCAACCCTGCATTGTTCAATGTCTTCATATGTATTTTTACTACAAAATACAGTATAGTGAGTTTCATTTGATTCTCTTTTACTCTTTACATTTTTGGGACTGAGAATACATGCGCTGTTTTTACAACTGCTTTATTAAATGCTTTTGAAATATATTTTGAACTGCGAATACATGAAATGCTTTTATAAATGTTTGATGAGATAGACACAAGCAAAACATTCCTCGAATGAATTATTATGCAGACAGAAGTTCTGCGGATTATTGTTGAATAATGTGGACATGATAATTGCCACCATTGAATTATGTGGACATGATAATTGCCACCATTGAATTATGTGGACATGATAATTGCCACCATTGAATTATGTGGACATGATAATTGCCACCATTGAATTATGTGGACATGATAATTACCACCATTGAATTATGTGGACATGATAATTGCCACCATTGAATTATGTGGACATGATAATTGCCACCAGTTGATGTGAATGTTATATATCGAGAGAATGATTTTATACACAGGTTATGTGTATGTTATTTTTGTGCACAAGATATGTATACGGCTACTATGATTTATGAAAATGGATTCATACACGAGAAAGATGTACTGTATTTAAAAGATATAACATGTACATTACAGGTGGGTATAGGATTCGGGCCCATTTGTACCATGCAGCATTTAAATTTTGTGGTCTATCAAAATGATGAATTTTATTGTTTTAAGATAAACCTATGAACTCACCAACCTTTTGGTTGACACTTGAAAGCATGTTTATTCTCAGGTATGAAAGAAATCTTCCGCTGTGCATTTGCTCATTTTAAGGACATTACTTGGAGTCGATCATCGCTCTGGGATCAAATGTTGATGACTTCGTCCAGATGGATTAGGACGGGGCATTTCACTTAACACGTCGACACTTCACTCGTCACGTGAGATGTGGTGTCTTAACACATCGACACTTCACAACTCATGCTACACAAATAAATACATTATATTCGTACACGCATAATTATTCCACTCACTTCTCAATATCAAAACCCACGTCATCGTGGTTACTCATCCGCAACACAATACCAACCCTTCGCCATTGGGGTTATATAATCCACATCACAAGCACATGTGATAACGTACACACAAAGTGTGCACCTCGCCAAAGGTGGTCAACCAAAACGCACAACCGTGCCAATTGGACCTATACACAAGTCCATCAAACCCACCTATATGTGAAGTGGGCTCTATAACCGAGAACCACTTCACCCGACTCGCACCCATCCTAAACATACATATGCACATAGGATATTAGCACTCACCTTGTCGCCTTGATGAATGCCACCGAATAATCCGCAACTCGCCTATGAAATGTGCCTATTCCATTTATCACATAACAAACAACACCATTAGGGTGGAGCACAAACCAACCCATATTGACAACTAGTGCAAATTCGACCCAATTGCACTTCCAAGTCCAAAACCCGCCCAAACTAACCAATAATCACTAACACTAGTGACAATGGTCCTAATATGCCAATTAACCCAAACACAAGTGTTAAACACTTGTCTTGCCCAAATTGACACCAAAACCCTAATTTTGACCCATTTCAAATTTAGTCAACCAACACACCCAAATGAGTTCCAACACTTCCATAATCACTAATCATAGTGATTACACTCAATTTAAAGCCCTAAACAAGGCTAAATCATCAACCAACCCAAAACCCGCCTTCATCACTAATAAACCCGAATCTTAGTTATTATCTTCCATTAACAACTAGTGGGGTTCCATATATGAACATACAATCAAAAGTCCTAAATTTAGATAAAGAACACAAAAATGAAATTTGGAGTTAGTGCTTACCGCTAGTATCACCTTGTAGTTAAGAACGATGAGAACAAACTTGTCTCTTACGCTTTCGATCAAAACCCGCTTCTTCCTTTCCAAAAATCCCTTAGAATCAATTGGGGTTTGAAGTTTTGAGAGGAAAAATAGAAAGAAAAGGAAAAAGAAATAAAAGAAATGAAATGAATGGATGAGATTTAGATCTCAAATCTGGCTCACAAGCGAAATGACCAAAATGCCCTTGAACCTCATTTAAAATTACAAAAACCTGGTACCAGTCCACCCAGAACGCCGCGCCGAGGCCCTCATCGTCGCGCCGCGACATATAACGTGGTCTGGTGGCTGTCTTATCGTGCCTCCTGATCCTGAATTCTTTGGTTCGTCGCGCCGCGACCTATGCCGTGGTCTGGTGCCCTTTACCCATGCAACAAACATTCATATAAAATGCCCATAAAACACTTATCAATTCATTCGATCACTCACATACTCTATTTACATACATGCAACATGTATATACATACTCGATACACCTATATATCATATACGGGGAAAACGGGGTGTTACACTAAACATGAATATCATCCGCGAGTTTCAAATCGAATCATTTTAAAACTAAAATCATTCGTTTGTGATCACCTTTACAAACGTAACATACGAGAAAGTGTAACACCGGCCATTTTTTTTTATAACACAGCGGAAGACTTTACTAATAAACACAATATAAGTCACGTCATTACATTAATTCGTGTAATTAAGTTTAAGTTTACACAACGGTGTTACGTTATTACAAAACATTATTTAAACAAAAGTCCACATCAGAGTAGGGTTGTCAAACAGGTCTTCTGCATCAGTACCCATCCCGACTAGCAGTATCTAAACCTGCAAGGGAAAAAATGTGGGGGATTAGCGCACCGCTAAGTGAATGAAATATATCTAACAGCTATAGCTTAAGCCACACACAAGCTATATACTAACAACAACACATGCTAACTACCAACTAGCATACATAAGACAATACTAGGATCGGCGGCTTGTACGAGCACACGACTCTCAGCTGATCGGGCTTGAGTCTACCGATAGTCCCTGCTACTCAATTCACAGTATAGTTATCCAGATGCAGGGGATGCATCATTCACACTGTCGTACCCCGTCCTAAACTATATGGACGAAATCTTCAACATTTGGTCCCATTGCGAGATACTGTCCTAAGTATGCCATGAACGACTCCATGTAATATCTTTAAAATGAGCAAATGCACAGCGGAAAATTTCTTTCAAACCCGAGAATAAACATGCTTTCAAGTGTCAACCAAAAGGTTGGCGAGTTCATTAGTTTATCGTAATCAATTATTTCCATAATTTTAATAAACCACAAGATTTCATTTATTCAATAATCATACACTCGCAAGTGTTTAAAATTCATTCATATGGATTGAACACCTGGTAACCGACATTAAAAAATGCATCTAGAATATCCCCAAACATATAAACATCGAAGTATTAAAGCAGTTCAAATTCTCTGACTTGGGCTTGTCAAGGCCCATAGATCTATCTTTAGGATTCGCGTCAATTGGTGGCAATTATAATAAACACCAATTCTTAGGCTACCAAGTTCAACAAGGGCGATATCCGGTATAACAATTCAACCATAGAATGTAGTTTCGATTACTTGTATCTATTTCGTAAAACATTTATAAAAGCAGCGCATGTATTCTCAGTCCCAAAAATATATATTGCAAAAACATTTAAAAATGGAGCAAATGAAACTCACAATACGATATTTTGTAGTAAAAATATGCATACGACAGAACTGAACAATGCAGGGTTGGCCTCGGATTCACGAACCTATATAATTTATATATATTAACACATTGTAGTCGAACAAATTTATATCCTATTATTATTAATGATATATTTGTTATTTTAATGAATTATATGTTTCATTGTAATATAGTTATATCATATGTATTAAGTATATTTTTCATATCAAATTATTTGTTATAATAATACTAAAATAATAATAATAATGTTAAAAATAATATTAAAATATTGTTAATACTAATAATCATATCAATAATACTGATACTAATACTAGTTCTAAAAATGATACTCTTATTAATAATGTTATTATAATTATTTTCATAACCAAATATTTATATCTTCTTAATCATAATCATTTCATAATCAAATTAAATAAATGAAGTATAATCTTCATATCATTATGTTTATAATTATATCCATAGTTTATATTCATCAAGTTTTTAATTAGTAATAATAATAATAATAACAATAATAATAATGATAATAATAATAATAATAATAATAATAATAATAATAATAATAATAATAATAATAATAATAATAATAATAATAATAATAATAATAATAATAATAATAAGAAAGGCTACCTTAAGGTATTAGGCTTAAAAAAGTATAAACATCCCTGCCAAGACTCGAACCCGCAACCTCTCGCTCACCAAAACACCCCTTATCCAATCTGCTATCTCATTTTTTTTGTTTAATATTCAGATACAATTTTATTTAAACCGTGATTTCATGTTTCCCTTCTTCTTCTTCAGTGTACAATACCCTTTGATCAATACCATTATAATACCTAAACTATCATCATCATCAGCACGATCCATATACTACCTTCGCTCACATAAAATCACGATGATCATGTTCATCATCATCAACGCAAAAAATCCTCAACTTTTATTATCTTGATTATCATTGTTATTATACGCTAATGATCACACTCCTGATACCCTAATCATAATTTTAGATCATGATCATAATCATAATTACTTCTATCCTCCTTTATATAATATCACGATTATCATATGTTGATCATCAATATGGCCCAACACGTCACTGTAAAATTTTTGACCCATATTTAAAATGGCAGTTATTTAATTGCAGCTAAATCAGATATGTATCAAAACAATTCGTCTAACTCGCCACTCTACCCCACTTATAACTTTAACAACTCATCAATATACTTCAATAACACCCACTTGTTTAGGCTTTAAACCCATCATCAAAGTTATTTTAAACAAGTGGAACGTCCTTTAATTGATTGCCCCATTTTGTCGGCAAGAAGGTTGCAGATTGTCCCACATGTAATAATATATGTCGTAAAATTGACAATGCGTAAATAACATATTTAATACATCCCACTTGCAAACTTTACACTATGAATGTAATCAACCTGTTTCATCAGCTTCTTTTCATTCTACACATCTATTATCTTCTTTGCCATCGATGGTTGAAACAGAAATCAAAACAGATCAGCTACAAATAGTAGCAAGTGTGTGGCGGTTTAGTGGTGGTTGTAGCGGCGTGGTTTGAAGAATAGCAGGAAAACAGAAAAAGAACGAAGAGATAAAGCAGTTATAGCACTCAATGGGTTCGATAGTGGTTGTTTTAAGATAGAAGTAATCTCAATTGAATGACACTTATTAATAGTCGGCTAAACCAGAAAATGAAAGAGAAGGGAAGAAGATAAAGAGAAAATAAAATAAAGGTTATGAAGGTGATGTCGTGAAGGTAATCGAGTAGCAGTCTTAATGATGATGATTCTATGATGAACCTAAAAGGAGACAGTAAATAGGAATTAGGTTGACGATATTGAAGAGGGTGTTTGTTGGAATTCGTTTGAAATTGGAAGAACATAAGTATAGACATAGTTGCAAGTGGTGGTGATCAATGGGTTTTTGGTTGAAGATTGAAATGTAAACAATGATGGGTTTGGGGTTGTAGTTTATGGGTCGTATCCAACATAACCAAACATACGAGCAAGTAATAATAGTCACGATAGTTTGAATGATATGGTGATCGAGTTGTTGATGGTGGTTGTAGGATGGATATATGGTGAGCCGAAGATCAATCAAGGAAGATGTTTGTGTTGGATGTTTTTAATGATTGAGTATGTACCATATATGTCTATATATATAATTATATATGATACATGATATAACATAAAGTAGCAACAGCAATAATCAATTATCAAAGTTAGAATATGGCACAGTTTCAAATAGTAATCAAAGTTTAATTTAACGAATGAGTGGAATGATTCAAGTGGGTACAGTTTGTTTTCAATCACTATCACTTTTACTCTAATAATTTCAATTCACGAGATCAATAACCAATTTAATAATTATAATATAATATAAAATTAAAACGTGTGATTAAGTTAGCTGTCATTTACTATTTCATTTACAGACTGAAATTCGTATTCCGTTAATAATTAGTGGCGGATAAAAGTCTTCAAAAAATTTCCATATTTTTAAATTAAATGTCATTATTTATTTTGGTCATTATGGTATAGAATTCAGTCACTAACTATTAAATAAAAATTACATTAATTATTCACTCCCAATCTCAAGTAAAATATAAAAAGTTTTAAAATTTAACATATAGTTCCTAAATACATTTTTAATAAGCCTAAAATTTATATAACTCATTTTCGAGTCACCGTTTATTTTAAAATCACATAAGTTCATTTTAACTTGTTTACTATCAATTGAATGACAAATGAGTGCTACTATAATTTACTAAATAAATTCGAAATCAAATATATATATATATATTATATATATATATATATATATATATATATATATATATATATATATATATATATATATATATATATATATTCAATGTACTTTATTTATATTATAAGTTATAATTAATATCATATATTACTTTATTTAACATAATTAATTCTAATAACTAAATAATATAATATTTCAAATTATATTTCGAATTAATATATATTTATATTTTTAAATATATATGTATCTATTTACAAATAGTTGTTCCTGAATCGTCAAAAGTGGTCGAGGTTAAATGCATTCATGAAAACAGTTCAAAAACCTTGAGACTCAATATTACAGACTTTGCTTATCGTTTCGAAATCATATAAAGATTAAGTATAAATTTGGTCGGAAATTTCCGGGTCGTCACACACACTATACTCCACAATCAGTAGCCTATGGACCCAACCTCCCCTAGGCACGGTTGACCTCATACGGACTTTAACCTCTCCTAGACACGGTCTCGAGTCCCCAGTCTCCCTAGGCCCGACTGGTGCCATTCACACAGTGTACACATAAATTACACGCAACATCAGGCATACTATATTATTCTAACATGGTAGTCCCTACACTATGCATGGTAAAAGAGTCAACCACAGTAGCAAGATATGCTACTTAAACTCTATTCGGAGATAGACCCACTCACCAATTACCAGCAACTGCTCAGTTATTAATTATGAGCTTCTTCCTTGTTCTTATCTCCTGAGAACAACAAAAACCAAGTTAGAATAGTGTTCCAATCAAAATTAGACACACTGACAGCACATTTTAGCAAATTAGTAAAAAAGCTTTCGCTAAAAATTCATGTTTAACACTTATGCATTTTCAAAATTTACATCTTGAAAATCATAAAAACACGCGGGCAGCATAACGGCTATAAATCAACACTTAGTAAAATTTTCACTGCCTAAGACCATCGACCGACCGACCAAGACAATCGGCCGACTGTCTTCACACCATCAGCCGAGGGTTTCTTCTACCGACCGAACGACTAAAGAAATTTCACCAACTGAAAGACTCCCACCATCGGTCGATGGTCAACGACCATCGGCCGGTTGTCAGTCACCATCGGTCGATGGTCAAAGACTATCGGTCGTAGGTAGTTCATCAGCTGCAGCAGCAGCAAAGTGACGGGTTTAAACCCAAAATCACCAAATCTTGACTTTGGTCACGTTTTTAACCTCAAAACTGAACACATCTTGTACACAATACATTTAGAATCATAAACCCACAACCTTTATGCACAAACAACAACAAATTGAACCAATTTTGACATCAAAACCCACTTTCATAAAATTTAAATAAAACACCCATTTTGACATTGATTTGATCACGAAATCAAACAAACTTTACCTTGTTAGAATTACAACAACACAAGGAACGATTTGACACTTAAATCAAGCTTCAATTCGAGATCAAATGATTTAGGGTTGTTTGAGATGATGAAGATGAGGTTTGGTGAGAGGGAGTGATTAAATAAATTTTCTAGAGAAAATGAGAAAGTAGCAGCTGGTATAACACTTAATTGTGTTATATCACAATACCCCTCAACATACGGGTATTTACCAGTTATCTGATATCTTTCGCACAAGATTAGGTAACCCAAACGAGGTCCAAATAAAATAAACAAACATGTTCTGGACCCTTGTCACAAACTGGTCACAACACAAATATAATAAAACACTAATAAAATAATTAAGATAAAAGCACTTAAGACTAAGCACAAACCCTAAGGGCAAAATAGGCAACTTACAACTAGCCCGGGTTTCATTCTGTTACAAATTCACCCCCTTAAGAAGATTGCATCTTCGGAATCTGGTCTTGGTCAAACAAACGAGAGAAGCGGGTTCTCATCAACTCTTCTGTCTCCCAAGTAAGAATAGAACCCAAACTGTGCTTCCACTCAATCAACACCATCGTAATCTCTTTCTTTCTCAGCTTAGTCACCTTTCGATCAACTACACGGACCGACTTTTCCACCAATTTCTTATTCAAATCGACCCTTAAATCTTTTAAAGGAAGAAGTTGCGTTTCATCTTCGACTTTACACTTACAAAGATAACATACGTTGAATGTATTATGAATACTGGCTAACTCTGGAGGAAGATCTAACACCACAGTCTGATCATTCAACACTTCACTGATCGAAAATAGACCAATATATCTTGGTGCTAACTTACCACGTTTACCGAATCTGATAACCCCTTTCCAAGGCGAAACTTTCAGATACACTCGTTCACCCACACTAAAGGTTACCGGACGTCTACGTGGATCAGCATACATTTTCTGCCTGTCTCTAGCGGCTTTTAACTTTTCTCGCGCAATTGCAACTTTTTCGGCTGTCATTTGAACAATTTCAGGACCTGCAAACTGTTTCTCCCCAGCTTCTAACCAACAAGTCGGAGTTCTGCAACAACGACCGTACAACATTTCATAGGGCGGCATCCCTATACTCGGATGATATGAATTATTATACGCGAATTCGACCAACGGCAAATGTGTATCCCAAGAACTACCGTATTCTAACACACAAGCCCTTAACATATCCTCCAAAGTCTGTATCGTTCTTTCACTCTGATCGTTTGTCTGAGGATGATAAGATGTACTTAAATTCACACGTGTACCCAGATTTTGTTGAAGACTATTCTAAAAATTCGACACAAATTTGGAATCTCTGTCTGAAACGATCGATAACGGCACACCTTGTCGACTAACTATTTCTTTCACGTACAATTCGGCTAACTCACTTAACGAAGATGTTTCACGAGTAGCAATAAAATGAGCACTTTTAGTTAGACGATCCACTATTACCCAAATCATATCATGTCTTTTCTGAGTTTGAGGTAATTTTGTTACAAAATCCATTGTTATATATTCCCACTTCCACTCTGGAATCTATAACTGGCGTAATGAACCATAAGGTTTATGATGTTCTGCCTTTACTTAGCACAAATATGACACTTTTCGACATATCGAGCGATATCTATTTTCATTGTCGGCCACCAATACATTGTTTTCAAATCATGATACATCTTATTACTACCCGGATGTACTGTTAATCTGGATTTGTGAGCTTCTATCATGATTAACTCCCTCAAGTTTCCAAGTTTAGGTACCCAAACACGATTGTTTAAGGTCTTTAGTCCCCGTGAGTCATCAATTAAGTCCACTTTTCGTTTGGTCATTTGTTCAGATTTAATATGTTCGTCCTCTAAAGCACAGGCCTGAACGGTTCTTAAGCTGTTAATCAAATATGAAGTTATATTCAAACGAAGGAATTTCATATTTTCACTTGACTTTGTACGACTTAGCGCATCTGCAACCACATTTGCCTTACCTGGATGGTATTTAATTTCACAATCATAATCTTTGATCAACTCTTGCCACCGTCTCTGTTGCATATTCAATTCTTTCTGTGAGAAGATATACTGCAAACTCTTATGATCTGTACAAATAACACAATGAGTTCCATACAAATAATGTCTCCACAGTTTCAAAGCAAACACTACTGGAGCCATTTCAAGATCATGCACTGGATAATTCTTCTCATGAACTTTCAACTGTCGCGAGGCGTAGGCAATTACTTTATCTCTTTGCATTAATACACAAACCAACCCAGCAAATGACGCATCACAGTATACTACGAAGTCGTCTGAACGTGATTGGTGCACACGTCCATTAAAACGTATAATATTCGAGTTTTGTTAGTGAAACAGCTTTGACAAGCATAAATATTCAATTAAAACGTATAATATTCAAGTTTTGTAGTGTATGACCAAGACATTACAATAGAGGACTTAAACACTCCCAATACTTGAGTACAACTACACACTGCAAAAAAGATGCCAATTTAATCTTTGTTGCTTACATTTTATTTGTACCTGATTTTTTTTTTTAAAACACAAACAAGTATTTTATTAAGATAATAATATGTTACATGAATAAAAATTGAAGTCATATATATAATATATATTGTGAAAATTTAATTAATATATATATGCTATGCCACACTCGTCAGAAAAACATAACATAACAATATCAAAACAAATTAAAGAAACTCAAAAGACTGTTCTATCTTTCTTTTCTTCTAGAAGTTACAAAAGTGAATAATGTTAATTATAAAGATTTTACTAACGATAGTTTTTATAGAAAAATTTTATGTGCATAAATTTATTGTACATTTATATAATCGTCATTAAAAAGACAATCTACATAGAACATAACATAATTATTATAATATTTTGTACTATATTCCAATAGAAATAAAATCAAATAAAATATATATATATATATATATATATATATATATATATATATATATATATATATATATATATATATATATGTAATAAAAATAAATCAAATATTAAATATCAATATCAAATACTCCGTACCAAATAATAATAATAATAATAATAACATTTGTAATAATAATAATAATATTGATATTGAAAATAATAATAATAATAATTTTGATATTAATATTAGTATTAATATTGAATTAAATATTATATTAATAATAATAATAATAATAACAACTAGCCCGGTTCAGCCCGCGTAATACGGCGGGGGTTTTCGGCCTGCATATTCATATTTAACGTAGTGTTGTGTATATATAGAAGGGAAACTACCCATGTGTTAATACCCGCTTTAGATATAGGTGCGCGTACCGTTTTTGAAAAATTATCCGTTTCGAGCGTAGTTAGGCTCGTTTGTTCGGTCAATTATTTCAAGTTTAATGATGGTAGCGGTGAAAACTAACTCGCGTCGAGTTGGAAGATAAGACCCGTTTTAGATGTAGGTGCGCATACCGTTTTTGAAAATTTGTCCATTTCGAACGTACTTAGTCTCGTTTTATTCGAAAAATTATTTCAAGTTTAATGGTGGTAGCGGTGAAAATTAACTCGTGTCGGGTAGGAAGATAAGGCTCGTTGAAGTTAATGGTGAGTTTTGATTTTTGAATTAAATAAAAAAACAAATTTACATTTTAAGCCCCTGAAAAAGTTGTATTTGTTGAAATCTTTGGGGGGGCTAGGTGTAAATTTCAAGTGTGAATGCATGGAGTGAAACGACACCCTTTTTTTTTTTTTTTTTTTTTTTTTTCTGGAACGACACTAAAACTCACGTGTTTTAGTATGTAAGGGATAATTAACTCGTGCCGGGTAGGAAGATAAGGCTCGTTGAAGTTAATGGTGAGTTTTGATTTTTGAATTAAATAAAAAACAAATTTACATTTTAAGACCCTGAAAAAGTTGTATTTGTTGAAATCTTTAGGGGGCTAGTTGTAAATTTCAAGTGTGAATGCATGGAGTGAAACGACCCTGTTGGTACGGTTTTCCGTATAGCAGCTGTAAGGTACCAGTACAAGTCAATAGCTGCTCAGCGTGTGGCGTATACTGTTGATTGTTGTTTGCCCTTGAGAAATAATCTCCGCAGACCCGGAACACGGATGTATAATCTGTGGGGTGGCCTCAATCAATCTGAGGAGCAATCTGAAATTGATCCGTATAGCGTAATGCTACTAAGCGGCTAATGTATGTTTAGAGTGAGAAAGAACTGTGTGAGAGAGAAAGTGTACTTCTCTCTGACTGAAGTTCAGATCAGAATGATGTGAAATGTGGTAACCCAGGGGGTCTATTTATAGGCACAGAATGTCCGAAATTCACGGGATACACGTGTCAATCACTGAATGGTTCTGTTACGTGAAGTATCCGGAATGTCAGTGGCGTGTGCTGACGTGGATGCATGCCGTTCACGTGCTGAGTTAAAGGGCTTATGCATAGAAGCCGCCTGCAGGGCTTACGCTTGACGCTGGGTGGCCTGCTGAACGCTGGGCGGCGAACACTTAGAACTGCCAAATTTCGTTATGTTTTGTGTTGCTTGACCCATTTTTCTGTACAAAAATAGTGTTTTAATGCGTGTATCCCCTAGGATACACCATTAAGTCCCCCCAGTTTAATGTCTTTATTTTTGTAAATAATAAAGTCATTAAACTAAAAAATAAAAGATGCTCTTTTTCCTCGAAGACACAAAACTGCTGTAGCCGTCTAATTTTCTGCTCTAACATCACATTATCAATTATGAATTTGCCCCCAAAATCTTTTTGATTTATTTTCAAAATTTAAATTGCTTGCTCTATTGATCTGGCCCATACACGTGTCTCAATCTCATCCCTTTATTATCCATTTGTTTGACTATAAATAGCCCGGCCTTTTACCTTTTTCCTTTTCCAAAAACTGATTACTTGCTGTGAAGATATCTGCAATTATTCATTTTAACGATCTGTTTAAGTGCAAGGTCAGTAATTATTCATCTTTCTCCTCTGCTTGAATTTTATTTTTCGTACTACCATGGCAGAATCCAGCAGCATGTCTTCTCAGAGAGACAATCGTGACGTCAACACCATTCCTTCCAGTATTACTGAAGCCGATATAGAACAGTTATGTAGAACGCACAGATATCTTAGATTGTTGAATTCTATTGTGCCTTTGCCTAGCGATAGGGCCAATAAACCTCCGAAGAAGATGATTACCCTCTATAAATTGTAATTAACTGTAGGAAACCTCTGTATTCCTCTTTCTTCCTTTCTTCAACAGATTCTTTCCCACTATGGGATAGGGCTTAGTCAAATTCATCCATTAGGTTTACAAAAAATTATTCGTTTTGAAATGTACTTTAATGTTGTAGAAGAAGTCCCCAATGTGAATATTTTCCATGAATTATTTGGAACTAGATTAGTTAGCAAATGCTGGTATACATTCGATTGTAAGCCGAATAAGGCTTTTACTGGGGTGAAGGAAAGTTCTTTAAAAAACTGGAAAAATCACTATTTCTTTGTCAATGAGAAGGTTGTTCAGGATGCCTGGGCATGTGTTCGTGGTTGTAGAAAAACTACCATAGGAGCTAGTAAGTCCACCACATTATCTGATGATGAAAGTTTTATTCTTGACACCTTGAAGACGTTCAAATTTCCACAAAGGTCATATAATGATTATGAAGGCATATTGGTTCTCTGTAAAATGAGTAACAATTGGCGTGCTGGATATGCACCGGTGCTGCGCTGGGAAGGCCGTGGTAGGCACCTTTATTGATATATTTCGTTCTTTATTATGTTGTCTTGAGTTGTATATGTTCTTATATATGTTTCTGCTTGTTTGTATGTTACTTGATTGCAGAAGCAGAAATGCAGTTTACAAAACCTTTAAGAAGACCAAACTAGATTCGTTGATTGTTTCTGAACGGCCCAAAACTCCTGTTGAAATTGAGGTTGATAAAGCCAAAGATGCCGCATTTGAGCAACAACTGAAGATCCCAGAGCGGCCTGTTTCTGTTGGAGATGGTGGCAGTGGTCAACTATCTCCTGATGTTGAAATCATTGAAAGTACTCCCGAACCGTCCAGCACCAAGAAGACTGGCAAAAGTTCTATGTGACGACCCTGAAATTTCTGACCAAATTTAAACTTAATCTTATTATGATCTCGATACGATTTAATATTTAAGCAAAGTCTGTTAGGTTGAGTCTCAAAAAGTTTGAACTATTTCATATATTCAGTTGACCTTCGACTGCTCTTGACGATCTACGAACAATTAATTATAAATAGATATGTGTGTATGTATATATAAATAATAATTTGAAGTATTATATGTTGTTGTTATTAAAAATTAATAAAATAAAAATAAGATATCATAATAATTATTATTTAAAATATATCTCTATATATAAATAAAGTATATTAAAAATAAATATTAAATGATTGTAATACTCGTTTGATGTTCCGATTGATATTAAGCAAATTAAATTCAAACTTATGTAATTTTAAAATAAACGGTGATCCGAAAATGGGTTCTATAAATTTTAGGCTTACTAAAAATGTAATTAGGATCTAATTATTAAATTTTAGCACTTTTTATATTTTACCCAAAATCGAGCGGGACATTTGATGTAAGTTTTATTTAATAAATTAATGATCGAATTTTATACCTTAATGACTGAAATAAATAAAGATAATTACTGTAAAAATTTGGGATTTATCCGAATACTTTTATGCGCCACTGGTTATTAACGGAGCACGAGATTATATCTATAAATGTGGATGTCGACTGAATTGACAAAAAGTTATGATGGCTTTACTGTGATACTTCAATTCATCTCATTTACACATTTAAATCTCCTACTTGATTACTCGATATTATTATATTATTATTGTTATTATTTCTTCTAACCACAGGTAAAACCAATAATACATTTACAAGAGGGTATACTTCTTATCCTTATTTTTATAATTATCATTACTATTATTATTGTCATTATTATTATTATTATTGTTAATAATATTACTAGTATTAATTATAACTAGTATTACAATTATTATTACAAGTATTATAAATGTTATTATTATTATTATTATTATTATTATTATTATTATTATTATTATTATTATTATTATTATTATTATTATTATTATTATTATCATTATTATTATTAAGTATGAGTGTTATTATTATTATTAATTAAGTATTACGAATATCATCATTATTACCATATTAACTATTAGATAAAACTTATGAATAGTACTAGGGGTATTTTTGTCTTTTCACCTTCTTCTTTTTTTCCTTTTCCCTTCTTTCTTTTAAGTAACACCACAAAAGCCCACACACTTTGTTCAAAAATTAAAATCGGCCCCCAACACAAGGGGTTAAAGCGTCAAATTAAAATTTTCATAAAATATCTTAAATAAACTCCACTCAAATATTCAACAGGTCATATCTTCTCGCTCGCAGCGAGTTAAATTTTTTCGACACCATCCTTAAACTCGAAATAATTTTATGAACACAATGTCACTAACTATACGCAAAACGGACACTTTTAAAAAAACGCTAAATATTTAGGGTACTTTTCATATATGTTGATTTTTCACTCGCAAGCTCCGTAACTAAACACAATAAAATACATTAAAAATCGAACCCCCGGCGCGAAGCGAGGGTTCGAAAACTAGTTATTATCATTAATCTAATTATTATTATTATTATTATTATTATTATTATTATTATTATTATTATTATTATTATTATTATTATTATTAGTATTAATTATTATTATTATTATTGTTATTAATAGTATTAAGTATTATTTGTATCAATTTATAATTTCTAATAATAATATTACTATCATTAATATTACTAATATTATACTGTTTGTATTATTATTAATATTATCATTTAAATATCTAATAAAACTATAGTTATTATTAAACTTACTACTATTATTAACAATATTTTTTTTGCTAAAAATATCATTTTTACTTTATAATTATTAGTAAAACTACCATTTTATCATTATTATTATTATCATAATTAGTATTATTATTAATCATTATTAGCATTAGGTATTATTATTATTATCAAGATTTTTATACAATGTTAACATTTTCTTTACTAACAATACTACTAGTATCATTATTATTACAACTATATTATTATTACTATCAATATTACTATTAATATTATTAATACAATTACAATACGAGATAATCATATAAAAATATACTTAATAAAACTATATTAAAAATTTTCTTTATATAAAGAATATAAAATAAATATTAAGTTATTAATGAAACACATAACCTATTAATATAATAATTATATCACTAATTAGATATAAAATCGTTTGATTTCAATTATATGTGTTAATATATATATATATATATATATATATATATATATATATATATATATATATATATATATATATATATATATATATATATATATATATATATAAATGATATAGGTTCGTGAATCCGAGGCCAACCTTGCACTTGTTCAATGCCATCATATGCATGATTACTACGAAATACAGTATTGTGAGTTTCATTTGCTCCATTTTTAAATGCTTTTGCAATATATATTTTTGGGACTGAGAATACATGCGCTTTTATAAATGTTTTACTAAATAGACACAAGTAATCGAAACTACATTATATAGTTAAATGATCGAAATCGAATATGCCCCTTTTAGTCTGGTAATCTAATAATTAGGGAACAGACACCCTAATTGACGCGAATCCTAAAGATAGATCTATGGGCACTAATAAGCCCCAGTCAGAGAATTTGAACTGCTTTAGTACTTCGATTTTATCATGTCTGAACGGAGTCCCGGAATGATGGGGATATTCTATATATATCTTGTTAATGTCGATTACCAGGTGTTCAATCCATATGAATGATTTTTGTCTCTATGTATGAGACGTATATTTATGAGAAACGGAAATGAACATCTTGTGGTCTATTAAAATTATGGAAATGATCGATTATGATAAACTAATGAACTCACCAACCTTTTGGTTGACACTTGAAAGCATGTTTATTCTCAGGTATTAAAGAAATCTTTCGCTGTGCATTTGCTCTTTTTAAAGATATTACTTGGAGTCATTCATGGCATATTTCAAAAGACTTTGCATTCAAGTCGTTGAGTTCAATAAAGATTATGATTAAGTAAATGACAGATTAGGTCATTTATAGTTGGATATTACGAAATGGTATGCATGTCTGTCAACTTTCGATGTAATGAAAGTTTATCTTTTAAAACTAATGCAATGTTTGTAAAATGTATCATTTAGAGGTCAATTACCTCGCAATGTAATCATATGTTATTGTATTTGTCCTTATGGATTAGGACGGTCGTATCATGTGGTATCAGAAGGGTGGTCTTAGCGAACCAGGTCTGCATTAGTGTGTCTAACTAATAGTCGTTAGGATGCATTAGTGAGTCTGGACTTCGACCTTAGCTGCATGTCAAAAGTTTTGCTTATCATTCTTTGCCAAAAAAAAATATCTACCTATTATTTTCAGTCTTGACGCGTCTTATTGCAGTTATTGCATGGATGGTGTACAGACAAATTCGTATCCCATCACATTATATCTTGTCTGACACGTTTCCTTAATTCCCTCCATAATCTACGGGATCTTCTGTACTATATTTAGGTATTCTATATAATTATAATATCATCCGATATCCAAAAATCATTTCATATCGAAAACCCTTTATCTAACCGTACGAAATGGAACTCGCCACTAGTTCAAATTCCTCGGATTCCGACAATTATTTCGATAGGGATTTCCACTCGAGCTCCGAAAGCAGTGTAACCGGAATGGATCAACCAATCAGTCATCACCAATTTTAGATGAATTGGGGATGGGTTCGTAGTCGACTTAATCAATGGAGATGCGAAGAATGCGATCCTTTCTACCAACCGAATTCACCTCTTGGCGAAGAACCTGAAGTGCTTACTAGCAAACCAGTTAGATACACTATTTTCACTCTCATTTTCAGGATATCCCTCAACGATTACATAATATCTAAAATTCTCAACCTTATTCATCCGCTCGTTCCGACCGACAATCATCCCAAGAATAATATAAGAAGTCAACGAACTTCGCACTCGAGTAAAAAATTTGGAGAATATGGTGCAAAACTTACCAGCTTCAGCAACACCACTGGCACCAACAGTACCATCAGTAACAGCACCAGTACCATCAACAATCCATGCCTCAACATCTCATTCTGTATCTCGAGTATAATCATCGTTCTACGTATCATTCTACGTCAATTATATGAAAGGACCCGTTCATATACATTATAAACGATTCACAATAGTTGATTACATTGCGAGGTATTTGACCTCTATATGATACATTTTACAAACATTGCATTCGTTTTTAAAAGACAAACTTTCTTTACATCAAAAATTGACAGGCATGCATACCATTTCATAATATCCACTATCCAACTATAAATTGATTTAATAATAATCTTTGATGAACTCAATGACTCGAATGCAACGTTCTTCGAAATATGCTATGAAAGACTCTAAGTAATATCTTTAAAATGAGCAAATGCACAGTGGAAGATTTCTTTAATACCTGAGAATAAACATACTTTAAAGTGTCAACCAAAAGGTTGGTGAGTTCATTAGTTTATCATAATCATTTATTTCCATCATTTTAATAGACCATAAGAATTTCATTTCCAGTTCTCATAAATATACGTCCCATGCATAGAGACAAAAATAATCATTCATATGGTGAACACCTGGTAACCGACATTAACTAGATACATATAAGAATATCCCCTATCATTCCGGGATCCTCCTTCGGACATGATATAAATTTCGAAGTACTAAAGCATCCGGTACTTTGGATGGGGTTTGTTAGGCCCAATAGATCTATCTTTAGGATTCACGTCAATTAGGGTGTCTGTTCCCTAATTCTTAGATTACCAGACTTTAATAAAAAGGGACATATTCGATTTCGATAATTCAACCATAGAATGTAGTTTCAATTACTTGTGTCTATTTTGTCAAACATTTATAAAAATGCATGTATTCTCAGTCCCAAAAATATAAAGGGTAAAAAGACAAATGAAACTCACCATACTGTATTTCGTAGTAAAAATACATATAACGTCATTGAACAACTGCAAGGTTGGCCTAGGATTCACGAACCTAAATTAATTATATATATTTATGTGTTGGTCAATATTTGTCTAACAAATTAGGTCAAGTCATAGTGTATCACAATCCTAATGCTCGAGACTAATATGCAAAAGTCAACAAAAGTAAATTTGACTCAAAATAATTTCCAAAAATCTATACATGATTAATATATAGTTTAAATATCGTCGTTTTATATTTTTAAATATTTTTAAAAGATTTATTAGAGTAAATAATATAATTTATTTATTAATAAATAAAATTTTATATTAAATTTATATAATAAAATATACTTTTATATATATTAAGTAATAAAATTTATAGGCCAGGTTCATTTAATATCATAAAGATAATAAGATAGGTATTATTAAAGTAAGTTATTACACGTAGTAAAATATGTTTGTATCACATATTTATTTGATAAAATAATATCTATAATGATAGTAAGTAAAAGTTGTATTATTTTGTAATAATAATAATTATTATAAAAATATCAATATTTATAATTACTAAGATGACATTATGATAAAACGATAATTCTAATTATGATAACTTTAATATTTACGACAATTTTTAATATTATCTTTAAAATAATAATTCTATTTAAAATAATAATAATAATAATAATATTTTATAGTAACAATGACATTTCTATTAAAATGATAATTTTTGTTAAAATGATAGTTTTAATACTAACGATACTTTTAATAATAATAGTAATGATAAAAATAATAAGAATGATAATTTTATCTAAATTAATATCTTATAATATTTTAATTTCATCATGATACTCTTACTCATTATTTCCTAATCGTTTCGTTTAATAGCTTTTAATCGTCTTTTATATCGTGTTCGTAATAATGATAATAATAGTAATCAAAATAATTAGGTGTTACAAATATTTGTTTTAATTACACTAATATTAATAATGATAGTTACTATAACATTATTAACGATAATACTAATAATTATCTTAATGATAATATAGTAATAATAATAATAACAATAACAATAACCATTTTTAAATAATGATATATATATTAATAATGATAATAATAATAATAATACTAATAATAATAATAATAATTGGATAATAATAATAATACTAATTATAACTTTAACGATAATAACGATAGTAATAATAAAAACAATAACAATTTTTAATGATAAATCCCTTTTATTGATAAAGATAATAATAATGATAATAATAAGATAAAACTAGAACGACGATAATAATAATCATTTTTAATAAAAATATCGAAAATTCAATTGATTATAACTTCTAATCCGTTCATCGAAACCATTCGATATCTAAAGGAAAAGTTCTTAATTTTTCGCTAGCTTTCCAAGGACATGCATATCTTATACCTTATCTCAACCGCAAGTGTAACTAATTCAAGATTCAACCTAACCTGTCTAAGGGCAATATCAAAAGTACAAGCATGCATAATCCTAAATACTCGAGCACTAGTCAGGGATACACTATTAGTATGTAAAAGTTAAATTATGAGTACTCACGTATCAATATTGAGATTTAATATTGCAGGAAAGGTACGTAGACGCAACGGAAATGATAAACACTATATTGACCTCACGAGCATACCCATGAACCATACTCAATCACCTCCATAGCTATAACCCATAATTTCCTTAATCCTATCCTACTCGAAAAACAATTTCGAAATCACTCGGACAGCACTCCGTCATAATATTTTATGTATACTAATAATATCTTGAAATAATACGGAGTAAATATATATATGTAAATCGATTGAGAGAGTTTAGAGAAAAATATTTTCAAGTTTATATGAAATAATGAATTCTATTTATAATAGATTTTTGAATTATTAAAGTGAATTATTAAAGTATGAATTATTAAAGTGAATTATTAAAGTATGAATTATTAAAGTGAATTATTAAAGTATGAATTATTAAAGTGAATTATTAAAGTATGAATTATTAAAGTGAATTATTAAAGTTAAAGTAAAGTAAAAATAAAGTAGAGGTAAAGTTTAAGTATAGTAAAAGTATAAAACTATGTACGTATAATAGGCGTATAAATATATATAATATTAATTTAAATCGTTTAATAAAATAAAATATAAATATCGTTATCTTTATCATAATAGTTAAGTAATGAGTTATCAAAAGTGGTTCTAGATATTTATAAAAGTTATATACGTTTTAATAATAAAGTTCTTTTTAAACTGAAAACGTTTTTGTACGTTTGAAACTAAATAGTTCAATCGAGTCTTTATGAGATTCAATCTTCCACTATCCTTTGTCTAGTTCTCAATGATTAACAATTTGTTCTTATTTATAAATCACTTTACCATTTTCCGAATATTGTTAAAATGGAAAGATTTCTCAAATCAACGTGGGCCTTTCAACAGAGACTTGTAATCATAATTCAATATATCTGATAATTCAATCATTTGATCTTATCTTCTAATTCCATTGATAAACATTTTGAAACAGATACAATCATATAAAGTATTTAATCTAATATTTTGTTTACGTTTCAAGTTATAATATATATACACATATACATATATAATCATATTCGTTTAATGGTTCATGAATCGTTGGAACTTGGTCGAGGTTGAATAAATGTATGAACATAGTTTAAAATTCTTGAAATTTAACTTAACAAATATTGCTTATCGTGTCGGAAACATATAAAGATTAAAGTTTAAATTTGGTTGGAAATTTTCGGGTTGTCACATTATCTTCGTTCTTCATGGCGATTATGTAATCTCTAAAGTTTTATTCTAGCTCAAACCGAAAAGCAAATGAGATTAATATTATATTAACTCATTAAAATTCACGATTACATCTGAAGAAAATATATATGTATATATGTTTTCATAAAGATTGTAATTAAAAATTCTTCTGTACAAACTGTTAATGGTGAAAATATTTTAACGGGTAGGTAATACCCGAGGAATATTTAGATTTCACATTAATAAGTTACACTGTACATTCTTCGAATCTGATTCAACAGTCATTTACTATCCTACTTACATCCACAGATATACGAATCCGTTCACCACAAAATAACCATTTTCATTCAATTTCATATTTGAATTTTGACTTACCAGAATCCAACAAGTGGCATAATGAAGAAAACATTGGATAAAAAATAAAATTTGATAGAAACAAACAAATTAACTATGAGAAATTTTGTTAAGAATCCACGCTAACAAAATCCTAGCTAACTGTTCCTAGCTAACTGTTAATTCCTTATTACATTTTATTTATCGCAATTTTAATTCTCGCAATTTTATTTATCGTCATTTAATTTCTGTATTTATTTTATGTACTTTAAATATCGGGACACGTATACAAGGTTTTGACATATCATATCGACGCATTTATATATATTATTTAGAATAACCATAGACACTATATATGCAGTAATGCTCGATTTAGCTATACAGGGTTGAGGTTGATTCTACAATAATATATATACTTTGAGTTGTGATCGAGTCTGAGACATGTATACAATGGGTCACGATACGTATTAATTAATTCGAATATTATATATTAAACTACGTATGAATTATTGAATTATTAACTGTGGACTACCAACATTGGACAATTAAAAGGAATTAAAATATTGATTATAACATATGAAACTAAACAATTTTTCAAGTTTGCCACTTGATTTCATCTTAAACCCCATTTGTATCTTTACGATTACAATCTGCGTTCAAACCTTTCATGATTCTTGAAAACACCTCAATCGAGAGAATGAACCAACCGCACTTCATCTACAGAAGAAGAGATTGATGCATATAGTTATTCACCTGATAAACTCTCGGAACCTGAGTAAACGTTAAACACGTATCTGTGCTAGCTCCTTTGGCGTTGTTATTACCGAAAATAGCCTTACAATCCCTTTCCAAAATAGCCAATTTTGTCACAGCTCCAGCAAATCAACTTCAATTTTTCATTCAAATAAGTCTTATTATCACTTTGATATATATGTTTGCTCTTTTCATCATTACCGGGGAACCATTTATATCCCACCACATTAGCAGTAAAACTTACCAGTAACTTCATTGATCTTTGACTTTCTGGAAAATCATTTTATTCATTAAAAACCCTATCATATACTCATCCACATCTTATAACGAGAATTGCCATACCAATTACCAGGAAATCAGCAATCAGTATTTCGAATCTCGCAACGTTTCTACATCAACAGTTATATGTATACATATAACATTTATCTCTTAGAACTATGATCTTCTATTCTGAAATTCTTAAAAGCACCCAGTCTACGAATCAATACTTCAAATTCTGAAAAAGCTGAATGAAGCAGCAGAAACTGTAAACAACCGTAAACAATCTTAACTGTCAGAAGTTTGATGATAAAGAATAATGTGTTGGCAAAGCTCAGAAAAAGAGAAGGTTTGGAACTGGAAAACGAATTGAACAAACCATGAAGGAAGCTGTGGATAAACCACAAAGACTAAACCTGCCTTCAAAGAATCTAAATGATTCAGCATCTGCTGAAGTCATTAAAGAATATCATGTACCTGACTTTAAACCTTTACGGATAAATCTTCTTCATCATCCTTCAATATTAGAAATTCTAAGATACCATCGTATCTTTCATTATAAATATCCTCGATATTTCTGAAGAGATTTCCATAACTATTCTTATCTGAAATCATTTATCTCTTCGCGCTATCAGTGTTACGTCATAAAGGAAACTATTTTAGTTTCTAAATTCTGAGAAATTCGAATTAAAAGTAGGAATGTTTTTGAAGTAATGTTGGGAACTGAAGCATGAGTTAGTATAATATACTGACACTTGATCAGCGTGATTATATTACAGTAAGTCATGCTGAGTTTCTAATGAAACGTGATGATTCACAGACCATAACGTCATCATGTGCCATGTTACACAAATCTTACATTCTATCTAATCTCTAAACATTTCAAGAACATATATCCTTGATAGTTCTATCTTTATGTGATTTCAACAGATGCTAATTAAATCGTGCTATTACAAATCATTCCTGCTTAAGAATATTAATATATTCATTCAAAATTACATACCTATAATTCTGGACCATTATTCGCTTGACTTAAAGTCAGGAAGAGAAAACAAAAGAATGGAACTCTAAAATATAAAAGGAAATGAAGAGGGTAGATTTATAGTAAAATATCTGACAGAGCAATCAAAATAGATCATCGCATTTAACCAAAGAGGATCTTAATTTCTGTAATTTCGGAAGAACCGAATCTTATATAGATTTCAAAGATTATCTCTAAATTCCTTGAATCCCGGGAATCAACTGTAACTACGTCAAAAGATAAGACGAATATCTATTTTACTCAGTTCACTCTTTTGTGATAGCTTCACTTATACTCTTCAAATAATCGTATTGTTTTATCCATTTACTCAGTAATGATAGAACTCTATTTATCAGCTCATATTCGTCATGAAAACATTTTTATTGTTAGCCATGACGACCACATTCAAATTTCGGGACGAAATTTCTTTAACGGGTAGGTACTGTGACGACCCGGGAATTTCCGACTAAATTTAAACTTAATCTTTATATGATTTCGATACGATAAGTAAAGTATGTAATGTTGAGTCTAGAAAATTTTGAAACGATGTTCATATATTCAATTGACCTTCGACTGCTCTCGACGATTCACGAACAATTAATTGTAAATAGATATGTGTGTATGTGTATATAAATAAAAATTTGAAATATAATTTGAAGTATTATATCTTGTTGTTATTAAAAATTAATAAAATAAAAATAGGATATTATAATAATTATTATTTAAAATATATCTCTATATATAAATAAAGGATATTAAAAATAAATATTAAATGATTGTGAAACTCGTTTGATGTTTCGATTGATATTAAGCAAGTTAAATTCAAACTTATGTAATTTTAAAATAAACGGTGATACGAAAATGAGTTCTATAAATTTTAGGCTTATTATAAATGTATTTAGTAACTATTTGTTAAGTTTTAACACTTTTTATATTTCACCCATAAATGAGAGGGACATTTGATGTAATTTTTATTTAACAAATTAAGAATCGAATTTTATACCATAATGACCAAAATAAATAAATATAGTTAATCTAAAATTTTGAGATTTTTCTGAGACCTTTTTACCCACCCCTGATTAACAACGTGGCACGAAGTCTAGTCCGTGGGAAGAATGGTAACTAATAATTCAATGGCTGCTTCCTTGAGAACACGTTTTTATTATTATATCATTATTATTATTCAATTGCTATTTTTGATTGATGAAAATATCTGCAAAATATATTCACATATGAAATACAAAACATTACAAAACAAAAACATCCGATTAAGTAACTGTTTCTCACTGTTTCCTTTTAATTCTATTATGAATATGAATTATGTATATTATTACTGTTTTCATTCTATTCTTCTCACACCTCAAAACCTTACGGAGTAATATAGATATATGGGATATGTGTAGTCTTCCTACAAACCACTTGAATTGAAATCATCTTTCTTATTTTCTTGTGTCCAGCTCCATATACAAATCACCACCATCTTCTGTAACTACCAACCTAAAATCACTTTCTTCTTCTTTTGCTAACTGAGAACCAAATCCAAGAATCACCCTCTTCATTTGATCAAAGCCGCTACCATTATGAAGAATCACCACCAACGAGACCTTAACCATCGTCACCCTTTTTCCACCATAAACCACCACGGCTACCATAGTGAACCACCACCGTATACTTATTGTTTCTATCTTGGCATTTAAATCGAAACCCACTCACACATCACAACCACCGCTGCTATACAATTTTTTCTTTTCTTTTTCTTCATTCGGGTTTCTGTTTCCCTGGTCGTGATCAATCCTACAACCACTTAAAAACCACTTTCTTCCTCCTCTTTCTTCATCGTGACATCCACCTGCAACAAGATTATTAGTTCTGTATCATTCGAAAGCTGTTACAGCTGCAATCCTGCTTCTGTTTTCATTCATGTTATAACAACGATGATGACTAGATGATGATGAAGGTTAATGATGATGAGAATAGTGAAGAACCAATAATGACGATGCTACAGTACTTTTACTTCTGTTTTGTATTTTCGTTCGAAACCGTCCCTCTTAAGATTTCAATTCTTTTGTTTCTACTCTTGGATTGCTATCTGTTTCTGTCCCTGATATAATAACAAAAAAGAGTTATACAGTGGTCGACGTGATGATATTAGAAGATATAGATAACGATATCTTGATGATGACGTGATTATGAATGATGAAGACAATGAATAGTGAAGCATGATCATCAAAGAAGATGATGATCCGTTAATGATTAGTGACGAGATGATTATGATGATGCTTAATGATGAAGATGAGATGCTGATGGGTTACGATGATGATTAAGATGATGAGATGCATGATGACGATGAATATTGAGATGATTTGAAGATCGTAAGGTTAATAATGATGATTAAACTTCTGCTACTTTGTTTAGCGGCTACAGATAATTATACGAGCTGCTACTATTTTCTTTTTGTGTGTTAAAATAAATTAAAAACTGATTTGGGCTATTAATTAGACTTGATTAACTTAAGTGGGCTGAAATTGAGTTACTGTTAGTTGGGCCGAATAAACTGGTTAAATTGTATTGGGTCCGTGATTTAATCAGAAAAACGCTTTAGTTAATTTGTTTGTTTCTAACAAATTTTATTTTGTCCAATGTTTTCTTCATTATACCACTTGTCGGATTTTGATAAGTCAAAATCCAAATACGAAATTGAATGGAAAGGGTTATTCTACGGTGAACGGATACGTATATCTGTGGATGTAAGTAGGATAGTAAATTATTGTTGAATCAGATTCGAAGAATGTACAGTGTAACTTATTAATGTGAAATCTAAATATTCCTCGAGTATTACCTAAACGTTAAAATATTTTCATCATTAACAGTTTGTACAAAAGAATTTTTAATTACAATCTTTATGAAAACATATATACATATATATTTTCTTCAGATGTAATCATGGATTTAATGAGTCAATATGATATTAAACTCATCTGATTTACGGATAGAACTAGAGTACATAATCTCTAAAACATTAGAGATTACATAATTTCCATGAAGGACGAAGATAATTGATGTAAGACGATACGTAGAATGATGATTACACTCGAGGTACATAATGAGGTGTTGAGGCATGGATTGTTGATGGTACTGGTGCTGTTACTGATGGTACTGTTGGTGCCGGTGATGTTGCTGAAGCTGGTAAATTTTGCACCATATTCTCCAAATTGATTACTCGAGCGCGAAGTTTGTTGACTTCTTCTATTATTCTGGGATAATTGTTTGTCGGAACGAGTGGATGAATAAGGTTTAGAATTGTGGATAGAATTTAATCGTGACTAGTTACTCTAGAAATGAGGCTAAAAATGGTGTTTCAGATAGGTTCACCGGTAAGTGTTTCAGGTTCTTCACCAAGAGGTGAATTCGGTTGGTGGAAAGGATCGCCTTCTTCGCGTCTCCATTGATTAGGTAGACTACGAACTCATCAGATGAATTGGAGATGGATGATTGGTTGATTCATTCTGGTGACACTGCTTTCGGAGCTTAGGTGAAACTCCATATCGGAATAGCTGTAGGAATCCGACGAACTTGAACTGGTTGGGGAATTCATCTTGCACGGTTAGGTAAAGGATTTTATGATATGATTTTCGGATATCGGATGATATTCTAATTACATAGAATATCTATGTATAGTACAGAAGATCCCGTAGATTACGGAGAAATTTACGGAATATGTCAGGAAAAGTTTACAGTAACAGATACGCTATGATATGATTTAGCAGATACGCTAAGATATGGATTTTGTCTATACACTATTCATGCAATCAATGCAATAAAATGTGTCTAGACTAAGAATAATAAACAGGCAATTTTCTAAGGATGATAAGTAGATGATTTTCGACACTAAATGATAAGCAAAACTTTTGACATGCAGACACGATCAAAGTCCAGACTCATTAATGCATCTTAACAACTATCAGTTAGACACACTAATGCAAGACCTGGTTCGCTAAGACCACCGCTCTGATACCAACTGAAAGGACCCGTCCTAATCCATCTGGACGAATACATTACAATTGATTTCATCGCGAGGTACTTGACCTCTATATGATACATTTTACAAACATTGCATTCGTTTTAAAGACAAACTTTCATTACATCAAAAATTGACGGCATGCATACCATTTCATAATATATCCAACTATAATTGCTTAATAATATTCTTGATGAACTCAACGACTCGAATGCAACGTCTTTTGAAATATGTCATGAATGACTCCAAGTAATATCTCTAGAATGAGCAAATGCACAGCAGAAGATTTCTTTCATACCTGAGAATAAACATGCTTTCAAGTGTCAACCAAAGGGTTGGTGGGTTCATTAGTTTAACATAAATAATCATTTTCATCATTTTAATAGACCACAAGATTTTCATTTTTCATTTCTCATAAATATACGTTCCATGCATAGAGACAAAAATCATTCATATGGATTGAACACCTGGTAACTGACATTAACAAGATGCATATAAGAATATCTCCTATCATTCCGGGAAATCCTTCGGACATGATAAAAATGAATTCGAAGTACTAAAGCATATGGTACTTTGGATGGGGTTCGTTAGGCCCAATAGATCTATCTTTAGGATTCGCGTCAATTAGGCGTGCACTAATTCTCAAAATTAGTGATGTTCCCTAATTCTTAGGCTACCAAGCAAAAAGGGGCATATTCGACTTCGATCATTCAACCATATAATGTAGTTTCGATTACTTGTGTCTATTTCGTAAAACATTTATAAAAATTGCGCATGTATTCTCAGCCCAAAAATATTAAGGGTAAAAAGGCAAATGAAACTCACCTAATGTATTTTGTAGTAAAAATACATATATCAACATTGAATAAGTGTAGGGTTGGCCTCGAATTCACGAACCTATATCAATTATACATATTAACACATTGTAATCGAACAAATTTATATATTATGAGTGCTATACTTGTTATTTAAGTGATTTATGCTTTTCAATTAATAGCTTACATATATTTATGTTATATATCTTACTTATTATAAAATAATAATAGAGTTAGATTATATGTATAATATATATATATATATATATATATATATATATATATATATATATATATTACTAATATTTATTTGATTAAAATAATACCAATAAATAGTCAAAAGTCATTATATCTTTATAATAATAATATCAGTAGTTATAATAATAATAATAATAATAATAATACTCATTTTGAAATAATGATAATAATAATAATAATAGTAAGTAAAAAAATTGTAATATCCTTGTAATGATAATAATAACAATACTTACAATTGTAATAATCACTTTTTAATAATAATGATAATACTAGTAATAATTTTTATGAAAATAAGATTAACAATAAGGGTGATAATAATAATGATAATAATACTCATAATAATAATATTTACAAAACTAATAATAATAATAATGTAAAAGGAGACTACCTTCAAAGAAATCCTAAAAATAAATGCCATAGCCTGGGCTCGAACCCATGACCTCTCGATAACATATCAACACCCTTAACCAGTCCTCTGCTTATACATTTCTGTTTTAATTCATAAACGAATTATATTCAACACGATTATTTCGGTCTCCATTTTCTTATTTCTAAAACCCATTTACTCTACCTCATTATCATATTATGCTGTAAATCATAACATCGTTAATACGCTTGTATCATCATTATTTTATCTCCTCTCCAAGATCATTAACATCATCAAATTATCATTAACGTCATAATCTCATCCTTATAATCCTAGTTATAATCATAACCTTAATCATTTCCTAATTATCATTCTAATCCTACGATCATTGTCATTACCATCATCTAGCAACATAATCATCCTCATCATTTTAGTCACAGTTCAACATCAATATTCAAGTCGTTCGTTTGTCAATAATATGGAATTTTATCAACTTTAATAAATACCTTATGACCCATATAATTATTATCCTGTTTTCTAAAAAAAAAAAAAAAAAAACAATGTCCCTTTTTCTTTCCCTATTTCGTTCAGCCCTCAATCCCACCATGCCCTCTGCACTCATTGACAATGAACTACAAGACTCTACCATTTGTTAATCAGATATTTCTTCTCTTGCCCACTCAAGTAGTCGACAACCCAACTCAAGTAGTTGGTATCACTTATTTCTTCATCTATTATATTATATATATTCAACAAAAAAGCATCCTTTTTATTTGTTTCCATGAGACGTTCAACCCAATTCTTTTATAAGAGTAGCTGCAATAGTATTTGTACGTAAGTAATTAATTTAAGGAAAGTGGTGACGAGTTGAGTTTGTATTCGAGCTTGAAGACAGAATTGGAAACACCCCAATAATTCATGCTAGTTTTTGATTGAGTTTGATGAACACTAGAGTGCAGTTGAAGGAGGTTCAAAACACAATATATATATATATATATATATATATATATATATATATATATATATATATATAACAAGGTGGCGGTTATTATTTGAACAGAAGCAAAATCTTACGCATCAATGGCTTGTAGTCGATCAAAGAGAGTGGTGATGTGATTCGAACAAAGAAAGGAATGAAATGTTGATTAATGATTCGAACAATAAGATGATCAAGTGGTTTTCGGTTAATAGCAGAAAGTAGAAGTAAACAATGGTAATGAGATGATGGTCTTGGTGTTGAAGGGTGGCGGTTTGATGATGCTTACAACAGAAAATAGATTAAATCGAACAAGGTGGTGCGATGGGTTAATGTTGGTTGTTGATGCTCAATAGTTAAACTCAGAGGGCAAGGGGTGGAAGGGTATGGGTTCCATGGTTTGGTTAGGTTCAACATGATCACACATGTTTTTGTTAGTTAAAGTATGTCCATAAGTGTTTTCATGTATATCTGTAAATATAGGTTAATAACAATCCATCGATTGCAAGTGAATGTAGACATAAATTAAAATCAGAAAGAAATTTAGAAAGTAGAAAAGGACATCAAACAGATTTTGGAATTTAAAGATTGTCTTAAAGTAGTGAAAGTTTTGATTCCATTACCTTTAACAAACACAAACAAAACTGGATACAGTTTGATAGAGAATTCTAACGAATTCATATATTAATTAAATTTCTACTTATATATAGTATTAATAATTATTAAATATAAATACATTAATATTATTATTATTAAATATAACAATAATAATAATTATTTAAAAAAAATGTTTATTTCAATTAATGATAATAATAATCTTATTAAGGATACTTAAAATAATATTAGTTATAATGCTATTAATACTAATGAAAATTCTAATAATAATAATAATAATAATAATATAATAACTTATACTTATCAAAATTTTATTTATTTTATATCTCATATTAGAATTAGTGGTATTAATAATACAAATACTAATATCAATATTAATTAACATTAGTAATAATAATGAAAGCAATAATAATACTATTGATATATCATTTACATTTTTAATTCCTAATGTTTAAAATATACTTTATTAATTCAAAATATTATATATATACATACATTTATATTTATATGTACCTATTTATTTACAAACTAGTGTTCGTAAATCATCGGGAATAGTCAAGGGTAATTGTTTACATGAATATAGTTCCAAAACTTTCGAGACTCAACAATACAAACTTTGCTTATCATGTCGGAATCAAATAAAGATTAAGTTTAAATTTGGTCGAAAATTTTCGGGTCGTCACAAAATATGTGCTAAGGATGACGTGTCTGTTAAAGACATTATAGAGGTGCCTATTTGAAAAGACAACTAATCTGTAATAACAATGTGTAGCATCTTTATACTGATATTATGTATATATTCAGTCCTTTTGGTTAATGTTGGTATTTTTTGTTGCTTTCCATGATTGACGTATCACTGCTATATATGTTTAACCTTTGCAAGCTTTTAAAAAGCTTAAATTTCATATATCACATCATATGAAATGATTTTTGTCTTAAACTGATTTTTGAATTTGTACGTGTATTTAACTGTCATCCGTCATCCGTTGTCCGTGATGCATAATTCCTCTTTATGAATCAGAGGTGTACTGCTACCAAAATGGTACTATGTATACAGACTATTAAAATTGTATACCTGTTTTGTATCTTCATTTAGCAAAACATGCATAACTTTGTTATTACTATGCAATGAATATATCAAACAATTTATCCGCTCTCCTTTCTGTGTCAGAATATTTGTTTTATAAAGGAATATCGAGAAATCTCAAACAACTTCTGAAGTAGGATATGAATGAATTATAACGTTGTTATGCTATTTATAAAAATTGATAAATCTGTTAGAGAAAATTCTGTTTATTAGTGGTATTCCGTTTAGCGTGTTGCGCTCAGGTGTTGTACGGCTTACAAAATACACTTGTATTTAATTTTTTCTGTTTTCAAGATATAAATGGATTTATGCCGTTGTGATAAACCATTCTATATGTCATGACATTATGAGATCTTTACTTTTGCCTCGGTGCCCTCTAGCGAAGTAAACACTTTACGCTAGCCGATCCCATGTGTCTATAATGTTGACACAAGAGCCTCTACCATCGGGGGCATAAAAATGCCTTGCCTTATGTGGGTAGGTATGAATGCTATGCTTTACATTCGTAACGCGTATTGCATGAGAAAAATAAAACTTTATTGATAATACTTTGTCACACATACAACATTTTGTGTAACATCTTCGTATGGGGTGATCAAGTCCCAATCAGAAAATTAGAAAAAGTGTATTGTGCTATTGTCTGAACTGATGAAAATTAAAAAACATGATTAACAAACTGCTCTGCACGGTTAATGCTATTATACCGTCTTCCGTGCAGCGTATTGCATTATGCTTTTAAAGCTCCCATTTTTTGGATGGTTTGAAATACTCATTCACATCATTTCTGCTAAATAACTGTTTTGACGATCCTCCCCTAACAAAGTTATCCTGAGCTTCAAAAACAACTGAATTTTCTCTTGCGGGTCCCATGTACTCAGAGTGTACTACCGTCACACCATTTGGTGTTGGGAACCGCAATTCTGCATGCGGTGTAGAAGTAATTGCTCCAAATTTGCGAAGAGTTCGCCTACCAAACAATGCATTGAATCTTGATCTGCCATCAAGAACTGTAAAGTCCACAATTTCTGTTCGGACTAAAGGGTGTGTGCCCAATGTTACATCCAGCTTCACTCTAGCAACTGCCTTCATTGATTCTCCCGTAATTCCAGCAATTTTCACGGTCGTGTAGCGAAGCCTATCCTTCACGCTGAACGGATAATCTCTGAAACAATGCAAATATAAAATATCTGCTTCACTACCTGTATCAGTATAGATTCGGGGGATGTTTCTGTTTGCAATTACAGCTGAGATAACCACATGCTCCTCTGACAGACGCCAGTTTGGAATGGTGTGAAATATGATTGGAGCATACATCCAGTTCTCCGTCCTGCGTTCTCCGTCTGTTTCATTTTCCTCTACCTCATTCCATATAACTTTGATGTGCATTTCAGGAGTTGGATCTCTTTCATCATTTCTTTCTTCCCTTCTGTTCCAATCACGCCGTCCACCGTGACGCATTTTTCCTTGCCAAGCAAAACGTTTGTTTGGATCATTTCTCTGATACTTTTTTCTTGGTAAAAGATGATTTAACTCTCCAGCCTTGATCTTTGCAATGATCTCCCTCATCAATGACTTGCAATTATCAGTGTCATGTCCATATGCTTCGTGGAAGTCACACCACTTATCACTCTGTGGTCTCTGACGCTCTTCATTGGTGGTGGAGGATGAAAGGTTTCCTTAACAAGTTCTGTGAACAATATTTCTTTTGGAGTTTTAGTTAATGCCATGATAAGTGGATGCCTGTCTAATGGCTTTGGATGATGATAATTGTCATTTGGATGATTATTCCCCCTCCAACCATGTTGTTGTTTCTGGTAATTGTTGTCATAACCACGTTGTCTCTGATAGTTGTCATTCATGTTCTGTTTTCCGCCTTGCTGCCTAAAGTTTCTTTGATAATTATCCACTCTTGGATATCCCATTTCTCCTGCTCTTAAATGTTTCCGAGCAATAATCAATGCCTGATGCAATGTTTTTGGAACATCATAACGAAAAGCATGAATTAATCGTGCAAAACGTCGCTGATCAAGACAAAATATGGACCCTGAAACAAGCTGAGACTCTGGTATGTCTGGTATTTTTTGACATTCAATGGTATAACGCTTCATGAAATCACCCAGTGATTCATTTTGGTGCATTGTTATCTCATGTGCATCAAGGTGTGATAACGTGCAGCTTCTCAAACTTTGATATTGCATCACGAATTTCGCCCTTAAATCAAGAAAACTGGTAATACTTCTTGGTGGTAAACTAGTAAACCACTCTCTTGCCATTTTCTGCAGTACCATTGGAAACATATGGCACGCAGTTCATCTTCCCAATGCTGTAACCTCATAACACCTTCAAACATAGTGAGAAAGTCCTCTAGATCTGTTGTGCCATCATAAACACCGATATATGGAATTCCTAAGTTCCTTGGCAATGGATAATCTGCAATTCTAGGAATAAAACACTGTATTGATTCTGCCATTGATGGCGGTTTGATAGATTTATCTCCAGTAATCAAAGCAAAAAAATTATCCACAGCCGTTGCACGGATGGCTGGTTGTGCTAATTTCTGCTTATATCGTGATGATGCCGTTTTGGTTAAAATTCCATCCAGTAACTTTCCTGCCATTTCTTCCGTCATAAAGAACTGCTCGTCCTCGTCTCCAAAATTCCAATCATCTTCCACGAAACCATCATCACTGTGTTGAGTTTTAGTTTCATCGACAAGAGTATTCAATTGATTGAATAGCTTGAACAATTGTGATTTTGAGATTGTCTTTCCTCTGTTGTTGTGCTTAACATTCGCATCAGCTGTCCTCTTAAAAGAAACATTGTGTGTT
Source organism: Rutidosis leptorrhynchoides (assembly GCF_046630445.1). NCBI lineage: Eukaryota > Viridiplantae > Streptophyta > Magnoliopsida > Asterales > Asteraceae > Rutidosis > Rutidosis leptorrhynchoides. The sequence continues at coordinate 550,092,177 of NC_092336.1, read as the reverse complement.
CCTCGCTTGGCTTTCCACATTCCTCCACTAGAACTTCCCATCAATGGCTTCTTCAATCGTGGTATAGTTTCATGAACTTGATCATCGGTGATACCAGTGTGCAGTTGGTCCTCTTCTTCAATTGAAGTTTCTTCAAGAGTTAGCTGATCCACTGGTATGTTCTCGATGATGTTTTCATCAACTGGTTCAAGTGTTGTTTTTGATGAGGTTGTTTCGGGTGCCTTCATGTTTTTGGTGTTTTTGCTGGTCTTTGAAACGGATGGCGCCATTTGTTGGTACGATTTTCCGTATAGCGGCTGTAAGGTACCAGTACAAGTCAATAGCTGCTCAGCGTGTGGCGTATACTGTTGATTGTTGTTTGCCCTCGAGAAATAATCTCTGCAGACCCGGAACACGGATGAATAATCCGTGAGGTGGCCTCAATCAATCTGAGGATCAATCTGAAATTGATCCGTATAACGTAATGCTGCTAAGCGACTAATGTATGTTTAGAGTGAGAAAGAACTGTGTGAGAGAGAAAGTGTACTTCTCTCTGACTGAAGTTCAGATCAGAATGATGTGAAATGTGGTGACCCAGGGGGTCTATTTATAGGCACAGAATGTCTGAAATTCACGGGATACACGTGTCAGTCACTGAATGGTTCTGTTACGTGAATTATCCGGAATGTCGATGGCGTGTGCTGACGTGGCTGCGTGCCGTTCACGCGCTGAGTTAAAGGGCTTATGCATAGAAGCTGCCTGCAGGGCTTACGCTTGACGCTGGGCAGCCTGCTGAATGCTGGGCGGCGAACACTTAGAACTGCCAAATTTCGTTATGTTTTGTGTTGCTTGATCCATTTTTCTGTACAAAAATGGTGTTTTTATGCGTGTATCCCCTAGGATACACCATTAGACCCCCTTTTTTCCCCCCTGGAATGACACTAAAACTTACGTGTTTTTTAGTATGTAAGGGATAAATAATAATATCCAGTCCGGACCGGCCCGAGCGTTGCGACGGGGGGCTTTCGGGCTGCGTATTCATATTTAACATAGCGTTGTGTATTTACAGAGGGATACACGGTCAATGTGTTAAGCGCCGTTTTAGATGTCGTTGTATTAAGCATTTTTTAAAAAGTATCTGTTTCGAACGTAGTTAGTTTTGTTTTGTTCAATAAATTTTTTCGAGTGTAACGGTGTTGTCGAAAAAATTTAACTCGCGGCGAGCAGAAAGATACGGGCTGTCGTTGTGTTTAGCGTTTTTTTAAAAAGTTTCCGTTTCGAACGTGTTTAGTTTCGTTTTGTTCATAAAATTATTTCGAGTTTGACGCTGCCGTCGGAAAAATTTAACTCGTGGCGAGCGTGAAGATACATGTTCTCGTTGTGTTTAGCGTTTTTTTAAAAATTGTCCGTTTCGCATATAGTTAGTCCCGTTGGGTTCGTAAGATTTTTTCGAATTGAACAGTGGTCTCGGAAAAATTTAACTCGCACCGAGCGAGAAGATATGGTCCGTTATAAATTCAGGTGGAATTAGTTTCTTTTATTATAATAAAATTATATTATATATTTACACTTTTAACCCCTGAGAAAATGTAAACTTGAGGGATAGTTGTGTAAATATAGCCGAATTTGAAGGACCGTTTGTAATGTGAACACAAACTCAAAACTACAATCACATATAAATAAAACTACATAACTCACCGTCTCTTTTAGTATACAACTAGTCCGGTCCGGCCCGCGCGATGCGGCGGGGGCTTTCGGCCGGCGTATTCATATTTAGTGCAATTTTATTTACAGAATGAAAAACTTTACATGTGTTACGCGTCGTTAAAATTTAACTCGCGGCGAGCAGGAAGATACGGGCTGTCGTCGTTTTTAAAAAGTGTTCGGTTCGGACGTGCTTAGTATCGTTTCGTTGGTAAGATTATTTCGAGCCTGACGGTGTTGGCGAAAAAATTTAACTCGCGGCGAGCAGGAAGATACGTGCTGTCGTTGTGTTTAGCGTTTTTTAAAAAGTGCCTTAGAACGTAGTTAGTATCGTTTTGTTCATAAAATTATTTCGAGTCTGACGGTGCTCTCGGAAAAATTTAACTCGCGGCGAGCGGGAAGATACAGGCTGATGTTGTGTTTAACCGTTTTTTAAAAAGTGTCCGTTTCGAACGTAGTTAGTTTTATTTTGTTCGTGAAAATATTTCGAGTTTAACGGAGTTGTTGGTGAAATTTAACTAGGAGCGAGGCGGAAGATACGGGCTGGCGAAATGTTTGGGTGGTTTTTTTATTTTAATTTAGGGATTTTGGTATTTTTTTTACATGTTGGGTGTAGTTGAGGGAGGAAGAATTAAAATTGATAGTGTGAAAGGTGTTGATAACTCTTGTCGTTTTTGACTTAGCGTACGACAAAGAATTCCATCTCATTTAGTAATATAAGGGTTAAACAACAACAAGGGTTAAGGTTAAGGGCCTGGGTTTGGTGATTGGCAGTGGCGGCTTGCCACCTTGCCATTTGCATTTGGAGGGCTTGGTGTTTATTCTGCGGGAGATGTTTGTCATTATGCTTTTCTGGCTTCTCGATTACAGTCTGCTGGGTTGCAGACCAAGCTCCTACGTCATGCGGGTATTGTTGGTCTTGGTCGTGCTTTTGAAGATGCATTGGGTCTGTTTAATAAAACGGTTGGGTTTGATATTTTAGGTAATCAGAGTGAGGTCGCTGCCCCCATACTCATGAAGAAATTGGCAGATGTTTATTTCACAAAGGTTACCGCTTCTGCAGAATCCACTTTTTCATTATCTCCCCGACAATCGGCCTTATGGAAATCGCAGCAGGGTGATCACACCTCTGCTTGGCTTAGGGCAGTCCCTATTTTGGGGTTGGGTCAGACGATGAACGCAAAGACTTACTGATGTGTGTTGTGCTACCGGTTGGGTGTTCCATTGTTCTCTATCTCGACGGCATGCTCTGCCTATTCAAGGGTTTTTACTGGGGATATTTTCGGGGATCACGCGGTGTCTTGTGCTGGTATGGTGGGTATTAAGCATCGACATAATATTGTTCGGGATTCCCTTGTTTATGTTTGTTATCGATCTGGGATTTCAGCGAGAAAGGAGGTTGACATTGGGTTGTCTGGAGGGAACGACAGGGCCCTCAGACCTGCAGATGTGTTACTTTATTCCTGGGATTGTGGTCGCGATATTTGTGTTGACTTGACAGGGTCTTCTCCTTTGACACAGTCTGGGCTTTCTGACTTTGTCCCTGGACGTGCTGTGGTTGATGCGGCTCGTCGAAAGCGGGTCAAGTACGAATCTAGCTGTCAGGCGATTGGTTATGGTTTCATTCATTTCTCATTTTCTTCCCTTGGGGAATTAGAGAAGGAGGCTGTTTCTTTGCTAAAGCGGGTTCAGAAAAGTTCGATGGAGCAAGATATTGGTGCCGGTGCTGCTGCTCATATTTTACTAGGATAGGTTTTGCTATTGCTAGAGGTGTGGGGGCCCAGATTGTCTCTAGGCTTCCCACTAATTTTTTGTAAATTTTAATACTTTTAAGTTTATTATTATTATCATTATTATTATTATTATTATAATAATAATAATAATAATAATAATAATAATAATAATAATAATAATAATAATAATAATAATAATAATAATAATAATAATAATAATAATAATAAATAAATAAATAAATAAAGAAATAAAGTAAATAAAATAAAATGAAATAAAGAAATCTAAAATCCAAAACCTCTTTTACTTGCTATCTTCTGTTTTCTTTTTTTCTGAACAAAATGCAGTGAACTAAAATATTGGTTAAATAATAAACAACACCCAAAACGATACATCCCAATCGGATCAACAAATAAACTCATGACGGTGATAAACAATGCACAATTTTTGCTTTGAATTCTTTACCAATTTCGTAACGGTGAGTGATCTTTAAACTGATTACTTTACGGATAGTTATAATATTATGTTTGATCCATGTCATTGATTGTTTATATTCGGAGTAAATTGTATGTGGATCTGATTTATGCTGCTGAGTTATGTGGTTTTTAATTTTACTTATTTTTATGAATTATGAATTATGAATTATGTTGTTGTTTTTTCTTCATATATTTATATTTATATTTAATATTTATTTACTTTATGATTATGATTATGATACTTCCTTAGACTGTATGTGTGTGGGGTTGGATTTGATTGTATAAATTTTGCAAGATAATATCAGCTTTATATTATGTGCAGCTAACAAAAAAAGTGGTGGTTAGTTAATTAATTAATTTATTTATTTTGTTTAAAAAATTGAATCTTATATGAACAGACCATGTTCGTGTGTTAGGATATGAAATTAGAGCCAGCTGAAACTTTTATTAATAAAGAATAATTGTGTTAGACGATTATGTCCTTCAATATACGGAGTCTTACATTCGAATGCTTTTGTGTGATTGCATTAATAATTAATGAGTTAAAGTTATACGGTAGGATAGTTCAAGTGATTTCCTTATCAAACTTTAGGGCATTGATAATGTATGTGTATTCCTAAACTGTCACATAAAGAGAAGAAGCGCAAATGAAAGCTAGTTATTGGTAATTATGGTAACTTCGAATAGCATGACATGTGGTACGTGCATGATACTTTGAGACGTGTTGGAGTTGAACACTAGATTACACTGTTACATGATTGGGTTATAATATCATGAGCCACCATGGTTTCTAGTTACATTGTTAGGTGAATATGACAAGAAAATATCTAATATCGGTTACAATTATAGCTTTCCATTGAGGTGTATGTGTGTGTGTGTGTGTGTGTGTGTGTGTGTGTATGAATTTTGAGTACTTGTTCTTAGACGATGCTTGAATATATTGCATCTTTGTAGATATTATAGTTTTAACGTGAGAGTTGAGACATTACATGGATGTGTATACACCCTTTCCTTTTAAATAAGATTTTTATCGTTATTGTTATGTGCATAACGTGGTCAGCTGGTCTAGAGGGCGCCATTTTGACCTAGTTAGTTGGAAAAGGTTGATGTTGTTTATTTTTGATATCTAACAAATCGTACTGTAAACTAAACGAACTTGGTTAAAGATGAATTGGGTTGAATGGGTTGCCTGTGTACATAAATGCCTTCAAGTTGCAATCTTTAAATTCTATAAAAGTAAAAATTAGATTTTTGTTATAATGATGATACATTTTTGGTAATCATATTTTAATACATCAAGAATATGTTGCTGGGTCCCCAACCCCGACTGGATTTGTCCTTCACTAATATGTTGTCCATTCTTATCTAACAGTTTTAACTTGTTAACCCGGCTCGTCCGACCCACCCATTTCACCACCTCTACATAGGTAGAAAATCTTGGGTAGTTGGATCTGCATCTCATTATGTTACGTGAGATTCTAATTGGTACGGTCTATGGTTTGTTATGTTTTCAGGAACACATGTGCTCAGGTGGATCAATCTCAAGGGTTACGCAAGTGTTAGTAAAGGCTAACAATTATTAGAATCTTTGGTACTCCTCATATATAATATGGCATCTGCCAGTCTAGGGCATGCGGGAGTTGGCAGTTCGAGAACTGCCAGTGGCTTTAATGAATCATCTAGTGCAGTCGATCGGCTCGAAAGAAAAATGTTTGATATGCGACTTAGGGACAAAGTGGTACGAGATGATGACAAATTGAGTGTAAGTATTACTATTTTTGTAAATAATTTTTTTGATTTCTTTATTGATCATAACTAAATTATTCAAATATATTTCAGGATAGTGAACCAGAGATAATACAAGGGGCGGGTACTGAAGCTGGACATGTAATTAGAACAACGATTGGTGGTCGTAACGGCCAATCTGAACAGGTACATCATTGATTATGGAAATATAAACCAAAAGTTCAATACAGAACTTTTTTAATGGTGCACAAGTGTATTTTTATGCACAAATAAATTTTTTTTTTTAATGTGCACAAGTGTATTTTTGTGCACATTATTTAGTTATGTAGCTTTTTGGTTATGTATTGAACCTCCCCCTATATTATATGCCAAAAAAATGTCATTTTGTTTATTTAATGTGGGCGGTACGATGTGCTTAACTATAAACGGTTAATCTGTTTATAATAAATGGTCCATGAAGCTAAAAAGAAATTATCTTAGAAGGGAAGCGGATTGAAAATCGCCCATAGTATATTAGTAATGCAGATACTTTTGTAATCATCATATTAAAAAAATAAGATTTTTGTATTAATAACGTAGTTTTTGTAATCACATTTGACACTACTTATTCACAAGTAATGGACAGAAAGGGTCAGGTCAACCCACCCGACACATACCCAAAAGTTACCCATTTTTACCTATTAACCAACTTGCATATCATATTCTTTATTTTTATTTCATGACAGACTGTGAGTTACATAGCAGAGCATGTTATTGGGACTGGTTCTTTCGGTACAGTTTTTCAAGTAAGTATGGGTGATTTGGTTGATGATTTAAGGTTTTATAACGATAATCAAATTGAGATGCACTTTTTGGGTTCTTGGTCCAGGCAAAATGCAGAGAAACAGGGGAGATTGTTGCTATTAAGAAAGTTCTTCAAGACAAACGGTACAAGAATAGGGAGTTACAGATTATGCAAATGCTGGACCATCCAAATGTTGTGGCACTTAAACATTCTTTCTTTTCAACCACTGAAAAAGAAGAGCTTTACCTTAATCTTGTTCTTGATTTTGTTCCTGAAACGGTAAGCCGTACTGCAAGGCATTACACTAGGATGAACCAGCGGATGCCTTTGATATATGTCAAATTGTATACCTATCAGGCATGTATTACCTCTCTTTCGAGCCTGAGGTTTTTTGTGTGTGTGTGTGTGTGTGTGTGTGTGTGTAATTCTTATGGAGTAATAGATTACATATGAAAGGATTGACGATAATAATACAAGGATTAGAAAATGTAACTTTAGTTTGAGAAAATCTAATTATGTTTCTTTTTGGGTATAGATATGCAGGGCACTTGCTTACATTCACAATTGTATCGGGATATGTCACCGTGACATTAAACCGCAGAATTTACTTGTAAGTTTTTTTTTTAATAAAAAAAAAAGCAAAAATATGCATCTAATACTGATATTTCATTTCAATCGCAGAATAGTCATTTTAAAAGATAATGCAGCTTTAATTGATGTATTTGACTGAAATTTGCTTAACTTCAGTGACACCAACGCTAGATTTGTTTCTAATTTTATCTAATTTCCATATTATTATTTGCATAATAGAAGACTTGATAACGATACTAAAATTTACCCTGGAGAGAAATTAATTAGTATGTTATTTGGATTTTATTAGATCTTCACACTTAAATGAACTCTTGCTGTAAAATTAGCAGAGATCTACGGTTTTTTTTTTTTTGTTTTTTATTTTATTTTTTCATTTTTTGTTATTTTCAGGTGAATCCGCACACGCATCAGCTGAAAATTTGTGACTTTGGTAGTGCTAAAGTCCTAGTAAGTCCTGTACAAAGTGCATATTGGTTTAGTTACATTGTAATGTAATTTGCAAACCCTCTTCTTTAGCATCTTAAAATTTAATTATTTATTATCTAGGTGAAAGGAGAGCCAAATGTGTCTTATATTTGTTCAAGATATTATCGTGCTCCAGAGCTTATATTTGGTGCTACCGAGTATACAACAGCTATAGATATATGGTCAACAGGTTGTGTGATGGCTGAACTACTACTTGGACAGGTACTTTAAGGCCGTTCTATTGTGCTTTTGTTTAAATTAATATCTGATTACAATCACAATTAGATAATTAGTTGCAAGTGTTTGGAAATATCAGATTTTTTTGGGAATTAATAGATAAAATAACCAAAAGTGACATTTTTGTATATTGTTGGAATATTCATGTCAATATCAGTTCGATATTCAACTACTTAATATCTTGTTATAAATTATATGTTAACAAATTTTGAAATTAATTTATCATGTATAATTCTAATTATTACGGCTTTTTAGTTTTTTATTAACAGTTAACAATAAAAATGTGAGTAAAAAGAAGGGTAATAAGTAAATACGGAGTATTGTATTTTATATTCTAAATAATCAATTTTCATACATGAGATATGTAACTTACTATTTGACTCCTAAATAGTCAGATAATCAGAATCATAATCATAATTACTTTATCCAAGCATTAAAAAAACAGATCATTACGACTTTAAAGTCTCAGTAATCATATTTTCAGTTGATTCAAGTTTGACTTTTGTTGACTGTCAATTATAGCAACCTCTTGCTTCAATCATTTCTCTGATCAAGTTATTGTGCAGCCTCTGTTTCCTGGAGAAAGTGGTGTTGATCAACTGGTTGAGATAATTAAGGTAAGTTATTCGGAACATATAAATATTTTGTATATATAAAGTACTGAGGAATATTCATTTGAATCCATAAATTAAGTTGAGATTCAAGGGACCAATGAGAGCGTGACATGTGGCACGAAAATCACATGTGATTGAAAAAAAAATTTCAAAAACTTTTTTTTTTCGAAATTTTTTTTTTTTTTACGAATTTTTTTTTTTCGAATTTTTCTTTACAATCACATGTGATTTACCTGCACAATCACATGTGATTGAATTATATAATCACATGTGATTGGATTTGACATGCATAATCACATGTGATTGGATTTGACATGCATAATCACATGTGATTGGGTTTACAATCACATGTGATTGACATGCAGAATCACATGTGATTGTAAAAAAAATTTCGAAAAAAAAAAATTTCGAAAAAAAAAAGTTTCGAAATTTTTTTTCTTTTGAAATTTTTTATTTTTTTCAATCACATGTGATTTTCGCCCCACATGTCGCGCTCTCATTGGTTCCTTGGTTTTCAAGCAAATTAATGGATGTAACTGATTACAACTCATAAAGTACTAAATATACGTTTTACTGACTTTGTGCAATCTTATTGTTTATACAGGTCCTGGGAACACCTACAAGAGAGGAGATAAAGTGTATGAATCCAAACTACACCGAGTTTAGGTTCCCTCAAATAAAGCCTCACCCATGGCACAAGGTATACCTTAAACCTGATTACATATCATGTGTCAATGTATCTTTTAGTGCTTAACATGTTCTCAACTATGATGTTTCCTTTTTTATGACACACGTGGCGGTTGTAACAGATGTCTTTTTTTAGTTATTCAGATGTGTATATAGCAATAACTGCTATATTCCCATTACTAGCCGATAGTTGATGTTGTAGTTACTGATTTGAAATGTTATTCATCTTATGCTGCACGTTTAGTTTTTATGTTCTCTTTTGGTAAGCATTCTTATCTTAAAATAGCCACATCGCTTTTAGCAAATTTATATTACCACTGACTATCTAATTATGATAATTCAAATATTGTAGCATTTGTTTTGAAATGCACATCCCAACACCTCTAAATTATGTGAATGATGGTTTTGGGCTACCAATTTGGGTAGACTAGGATAGCTTTCATCATCATAACAAGATAACGATGATATTGATTTGTATTCACATAAATTCTAATTTTTGTTTTACTTTTCAGGTTTTTCAGAAGCGTTTACCTCCTGAAGCAGTGGATCTAGTTTGTAGGTTTTTCCAGTATTCGCCCAATTTACGATGCACTGCTGTAAGTTCAGTCTTTTATAAACCATTATTAGCAGTCTTGATCAAGTAGGGATCGATTTTTTAACCTTTTTTTTAATTGTTTTTTTAGTTGGAAGCTTGTGTTCATCCCTTCTTTGATGAATTGCGGGACCCTAGTACCCGTCTTCCAAACGGTCGCCCCCTTCCTCCACTCTTCAATTTTAAACCTCAAGGTAAGAGACACTCATAACAAAGCTGTTTTTTTTTTTTTTTTTTTTAATCCAATGCATTGACCCACCCATAATGCCACTTCTAGTCCTAACCCACTTTCTAACGAAACAATTTCTCAAGAAATGAGTTCTCCTTCACACAACCACATCCTATTAGAATTCTAACTCTTCATTAGGGTTTATTGTACAACTGTCTATCCAGTTTTGGACTTGAAGCTCACTTTTTCATCATTTTTGTATGTATGGGGTTTAATGTGTTTCGGTGTTGCAGAACTTGGTGACGTATCGAGAGAGACCGTCCACAGGCTTATTCCGGAACATGCTCGAAAACAGAACTTATTCATGGCTCTAAACATCCAATAAGTTTGGGATATTTTGTGTGCTGCTGTCCTGCACCGATGTGCTCGTTTACTGCTCGTTACTGATTTATATCTTTACATATGAGCTTGTTATAATATGAGGCTGAGTCGGGTATAGAAGTAAGCCCATGTTTTTATTATCGTATTACATCTATATGTGTCTTGTTTTTATTACCATTAAACACACTTTTCATCATTGATATATCCATCACAAAGCTGTTTTTTCTATCCCAGATTATTTCGTACGGTACTGTATCGTTAATTGCCCAAAATCCCTGTAGTTTTTGATGGATAAACACTATAATCATAACACCATTGGCATTGTACACAATGTCTTTGCACTGCTGTTGTAGTATGATCATTTGATTGTACGCTACACCACACTTAAAAGTTGTGTCCATATCAATGTACGGACTATATAACCAATTGAGGCTTGTATCCCATGAAAGGAACAATAAATAACTGCATGTAATCGTACTTAAGATGTGATTATAGACAAATTGTTATATTATTACTACACGTGAAATAACCCGTGAAATCACAGGTTTGTTTAAACGAAACATTCTAATGACACGTTTTAGGTATTAAGTAAATGTAAATGTTAAGGTCATTTATTTTAATGACTCGTTTGACTAAGAAACTTGTCGTTTTTACAAATATATATTTTAATGACTCGTTTGACTAAGAAACTTGTCGTTTTTACAAATATATAGAGATATATTTTTGCATACATATGTAACGTAATTAATTTCGTAAAAAGAATCCATATTTGAATATTAATAATATAATAATTATAAATATAATTATTATATTAAAAGTAAATGATAATAATAAAATTGCTCAAAGTTAAGTATTTATATTTATATTTTTAATAATAATAATAATAATTAGTAATAATAATTGCCATTTATATTTTTTTAGAAAATTAAAATTACGATTTAGAAGAGATTAATATTTCCTTTTATAAAAGATTTTGTATTATTTTTAATTAAATTAATATATAATTATGACATCATCATTATGAAAAATAAAGACTAATTAACTTAATGATGACATTATCATTTTAGAGCTTTATATGACTATATAGATATAGATACTATCTATTAGACAAAAAATGATGAATAGTAACTAAGAGCGTTTTCGTCTTTTCACCTTTTTTTTACCCCTAAATTTCATTTCACTTACAAAGCCCCTCCACTTTTTTCAAAAAATCAAATCGACCCCCCAAACAGGGGGTAAGTGTCAAATAACCATTTTCATAAAAAATCTTAAATAAACTCCACCCAGATATATTCAACGGGTCAAATCCTGTTGCTCGCAACGAGTTAAATTTTTCCGACACCATCGTTAAACTCGAAATAATTTTAGGAACACAATGTCAATAACTATAAGCAAAACGGACGCTTTTTAAAAAACGCTAAATATTTGGGGTATTTTTCATACACGTAGATTTTGCGTTAAATTTTTAAAAGTCGACAATTCTATAGCGAAACGCGGAGATGCACATGTATTTTTAATGTAAAATAACATTTAAATCCTTCACGGGTTATACCTTTTAGTTCGACTCGAGTTGCGCTTCAACGACATCATCGTTAGCCACGAAACAATTTTACAAACTAAACGCAATTAAATACATTGAAAAGCGAACCTCCGGCGCGAAGCGAGGGTTCGAAAACTAGTTAATGCTAATTGCTAACCATTTTTCCAAATAATTAACAATTTATTTTTGAAGTTAATAACCCAATTAGATATGTTAATGATAAACAGAGTAACAACTTGTTTCCTTTACTAGTTTACTTAGCAACTAGCAAGTGAGATATATTTATCTAATGTGCGCGGTCTTATTGAATAATTCATGACTATTTCTAACTCTTTTTTACTCGTCATCTCAACCTAAAATTACACGGTTTAATTGGATTAATCTTGACCGAGTTGTTTTTTTTTTTTTTTTTTTTTTTTTTTTTATTTTTAACAGCAGAAAAATATATAAATAAAAAAACTAGCAATGAGCTAGGAAAGTTCACAAATAATACAAAGGATTTTGGAGCCATGTCGTCCAATTAATTCTAGCTTTACAAAATCTAGAATATAACCAATTAAAAGCGAAAACCACAATGTTATCAAAAACAGTAGAAGCCCGAATACTCGAGTCCTTGAAGATAATGGCGTTTCGAAGTCTCCAAATGTTCCAAAGAGCCGATAAAATAATGGTTTTAAGAATAATTCTTTGATGTCCCGTAATTGGAACCCCATCAACCCATGCCCAGATATCATTCGTTGAAGTCCAATTCGGTAAAGACAAACCAATCCATAACTGAATTCTGTGCCAAATAAGAGAGCTTATCGAGCAAAGAGCGAATAAATGGTTCTCGTTTTCAGAAGATGTGTTGCATAGACCGCATCTCAGATTCGGAAGATCAATGTTACGTAGAGCAAGGTTTTCTTTTGTGGGCAAAAGGTTAATAGGAAGGCGCCAATTAAAAACATTAACCTTTTATCTTTTATCTAATGATATCAAAATGTGTTGTCAGTAAGTTTTAAGTTTTAAATATGAAGATGAAGACTAGCCATTCTGTAATAATAATTAAAAATTGTCATCATTGTAATAACCATGTTATTTTCTTCTGGTTGCATTCTTGATTTTATTGTAACGAAAAAAAGAATGTGATGGATTAAAAGAGAGAATAAAAGCATCGAAAGAAACGTATATAAAATAGCTCACATTTATATCCTCAAACAATAAACGAAATGAAAAAACAAACGAAATGATCTGAAAATAACTAACTTGGTAAAAATAATTATCAAATAAGAATGATAAAATATAAAAGTAAAACTACACAGTAATTTATTAGAGCACACTGTATCCAAATAAAATTCCCACCGTCGGCTCCAATTTCATGACCGATGCCGGCAATATGGACACCAGCCCAACGTCGGTTCCGTCGATATCAAGGTCGGTTATTCGCCGTCGGGCAACCGACGGTGTATAACTTGATTTTTTGTTTTTTTTATTATTCTATTTTCTTTTTAATCCACCTCATTTTTTCTCTCACCAACACTTTGAACTAAGGACATTGAACGACACTTCACTTTAATCAATTTCAAGGTCCATTTTCGATCTTGAAATGGACACAAAAAAATAGACATGTACACATCGTGCTTTTAAAATTATATTATAATTAAATAAATAATTAATAATTAATCATTATAAACATACATATTTTTTTTTCATATCCGATCATTTTTAAATGAAAGAGCCAAGAAACGTATAGTAATATTTAATATCTAATATGTACTTTCTTTTTCATTCATTTCATTTCATTTCATTTCATTACCAATCAAATAATCAAAAGAAAAACTCAAAAATGATTTATTTTTTTATTTTTTCATTTGTCACAATATTTTTTACGTTTTAAATTTTTTTTCTTTTTCGGAGAACGTAGTTTAAATAAAAAAAAAGGGGTTTTGGACCCACCTAACCCCATCCGCCTCCAATCCGCTACTTTATCATCTTCTTTCTTCACAGCTTCTCCCCAATTTCTCCGTCGTCTCTTATCCCAAATCTCTAGGGTTTTAGCGCGGCTGAGAAATTAAACCACCAAAAATGGCATCATCATCAACTGCTCATATCCCTCTCGGAGCCACCGCTTTCACTTCATCAACCAAATCTTCAAACACCGTCTTATTCAGCCACGGATTAAGAACCTCCGTTTCATTTTCACAACAAATATCATCTCTTAAACTCAAAACCACCACAAAATCTCGTAGAAATGGAGCTCTCAGAGTCTTCGCCGAAAAAGTCGTCGGAATTGATCTCGGAACCACCAATTCCGCCGTCGGTGCTATGGAAGGTGGTAAGCCGGTGATTGTGACCAACGCTGAGGGACAGAGAACGACGCCGTCTGTTGTTGCTTACACGAAGAACGGTGATAGGTTAGTTGGACAAATTGCTAAACGGCAGGCGGTTGTTAACCCTGAGAATACGTTTTTCTCGGTTAAACGGTTTATTGGAAGGAAGATGTCTGAGGTTGATGATGAATCGAAGCAGGTTTCCTACACCGTCGTTCGTGATGAGAACGGTAACGTAAAGCTTGATTGTCCTGCCATTGGCAAACAATTTGCAGCTGAAGAAATTTCAGCTCAGGTATATCCTAAACTTATATCTATTTTGTGTATATATATATATATATATATATATATATATATATATATATATATATATATATATATATATAGAGGCAGGATCAATGGGAAAGTAACCAATCGGTTGAAGCGGGGGAAGCAATTTTTTTTTTTTTCGTTTTTTTTGAATTTATTTTTTTTTTCGTCATCAAGATCACACGAAAAAATATGAACATTTAGAAGAGACACTTCGTGATGAATGTTATTATTTAGGCGGGAAAACGATGATAATATTGTTCGTGAAGAATATGAACGTTTTTTTTTTCCATGTTTTGTGAAGTAAAATTTAGCCCGATTTAGGGTTTACGGTTTAGGGTTTAGGGTTTAGGGTTTAGGGTTTAGGGTTTAGGGTTTAGGGTTTAGGGTTTAGGGTTTAGGGTTTAGGGTTTAGGGTTTTGGGTTTAGGGTTTTGGGTTTAGGGTTTAGGGTTTGGTGTTTTGGGTTTATTCTCTAAACCCAAAACACCAAACCCTAAACCCTAAACTCTAAACCGTTCGTGTTAAAAACTCAATCTAAATCCTAAATCTAAACCCTAAATCTAAACCCTAAACCCTAAATTTCTAAACCCTAATATCTAAACCCCAATATCTAAACCCCAATAGCTAAAACCTCAAAATACGCTCGAAAAACACGATAATTGTTATATATTACTTCTTCGAGCGTTTTCCCGCCAAAATAAAAACATTTATCACAAAGTGTCTCTACTAAATGTTCATATTTTCATCTCATCTATAATGTTCGTGAACAAAGTTTTTTCAAAAAACGAAGAAAAAAAAGTTTTTGCTTCCCCCCTTCCCCCCGAATGGTTACTTCCCTCTTGATCCTACCACTATATATATATATATATATATATATATATATATATATATATATATATATATATATATATATATATATATATATAATGAGGTTAGTTTAATTATGTTATATTGAATTGCGATTTATTGTTTTATATTGATTGATATTGATTGATAATTAGGTATTGAGAAAGCTTGTAGATGATGCATCAAAGTTTTTGAATGATAAGGTTACAAAAGCTGTTGTAACAGTTCCTGCTTATTTTAACGATTCGCAAAGAACGGCTACAAAGGATGCTGGTCGTATTGCCGGACTTGAGGTTCTTCGTATTATTAATGAACCTACAGCTGCTTCACTAGCTTATGGCTTCGAAAGGAAGAATAATGAGACAATATTAGTGTTTGATCTTGGTGGTGGTACTTTTGACGTTTCAGGTGAGGGAACGTTTGAAAGCATACGTTTCAACTTGCCTGCTAACCTATATTAAGTTTTAAAGGGGGATTCTGATAATGAGATTGTTATTAGTCGTTAGGAGTACTTGTTTTGATGTTTGTTACTGATTTTGTTGATTGTAGTACTTGAGGTTGGTGATGGAGTATTTGAAGTGCTTTCTACTTCTGGAGATACACATCTAGGTGGTGATGATTTTGATAAGGTTTGTATTGTTGTACAGTCAATATCGATGCATGTTTACCACTACTTTTAATGCCGCATAATTGATTTACAGTTTCATTTTTATCAAATATGTTTATGTAGAGAATAGTTGATTGGCTTGCTGCTAGCTTTAAAAAAGATGAGGGTATAGAGTTATTAAAGGACAAGCAGGCTCTACAGCGTTTGACTGAGACTGCTGAAAAGGCTAAGATGGAACTTTCAACTTTGACACAAGCAAATATAAGGTGAGTGGATATTTGAAGAAAATGATGATTGATGTTTCTGTTATTTTTGGCAAATGGTTTTACTGATTTATGCTTTCCTTCATAGCTTGCCTTTCATCACAGCCACAAATGATGGTCCCAAACACATTGACACCACCCTTACAAGGGCAAAGTTTGAAGAACTCTGCTCAGATCTACTTGATAGGTACATATATATTTCATTCAAGATTTATATTACATGTTGATAATATTGTTCGTTTCGACTCATGATGAAGTAAATGTTGATTTGGTTGATGAACGTTTTTTATATGCCATCATCCTAATTCTTCAGATTGTTTGAAAGAGAAATGATAGTGTGAATGATAAGTTTGAATCTTCATTACAGGCTTAAAAAACCAGTTGAAAATTCCCTGAGAGATGCCAAGTTATCTTTTAAGGATCTAGATGAAGTGATACTTGTTGGCGGTTCAACACGTATACCAGCTGTTCAGGAAGTCGTTAAGGGCTTGACTGGAAAGGAACCAAATGTCACCGTCAATCCTGATGAAGTTGTTGCTTTGGGTGCTGCAGTTCAGGTATATCATCCTCTTCAACCGATTCTTGTTTTCATTTGTGATTTACTCATCTCGTACTAAATTAGCTTATGATTTGATTTTTGATTTATAGGCTGGTGTTTTAGCTGGAGATGTTAGTGATATTGTTCTACTTGATGTTACACCGTTATCCATTGGGCTGGAAACCCTTGGTGGTGTGATGACAAAGATTATACCTAGAAACACGACCCTACCCACTTCAAAATCAGAGGTTTTTTCAACAGCTGCTGATGGGCAGACGAGTGTCGAGATCAACGTTCTTCAAGGTGAAAGAGAATTTGTGAGAGACAACAAGTCTCTTGGCAGCTTCCGTCTTGATGGAATCCCGCCTGCTCCACGTGGCGTTCCACAAGTTGAGGTCAAATTCGACATTGATGCAAATGGTATTTTGTCTGTCACCGCCCTTGACAAAGGCACAGGAAAGAAACAAGATATCACTATCACTGGTGCTAGCACACTGCCTAATGATGAGGTATCTATCACTTTTATCTAGTTGGGCTTTCTGGGTTAAATGCCAACTACGATTATGAAAAAACAATAACAATCCAAATTATAATGTAAATCTTTAATAATCTTTATGGATAAATACAAACCGAACTGCTCTGTATTCCTTTACGATTAAATATTTATGGATTGACTTAATTTTTTTATAAATGGAAAAATTCTGATACATGGATTTGTGACAAACAGGTACAAAGGATGGTTAATGAAGCCGAGAAGTTTGCAAAGGAAGACAAGGAAAAACGTGATGCCATTGACACAAAGAACCAAGCAGATTCAGTAGTTTACCAGACAGAAAAACAGCTAAAAGAATTGGGTGACAAGGTTCCCGCCCCTGTTAAAGAGAAGGTCGAGGAGAAACTCGGATCACTTAAGGAGGCCATATCTGGTGGCTCAACACAGACCATAAAAGATGCTATGGCTGCCCTTAACCAAGAAGTTATGCAGCTTGGTCAGTCCCTGTACAACCAGCCTGGTGCATCAGGAGCTGGACCCTCACCTGGTGAAGGCTCCGGTTCTGAGTCATCTGAACCATCAAGTAAGGGACCTGAAGGCGACGTCATTGATGCTGATTTTACCGACAGCAAGTGAAACTAAAAGGGATTTAATATTATAATTGAAGTAATATCAAGATTTTTTGTCTGGTAATTTTCAATGAAGTTGTGTATAAGGGTTCTCATTGTTTTTTCTTGAACTGGTTCGTCCTTTACTTTTCAGTTCCTTGCCGTGCTTTAGATTTGAAATGAAACTTTATAGTTAAGTGATAGGAAAGAATTATAGGTAGAACCTTGAGTCATGGCACACTGATGTTGTTTTAATGCCGTGGAACTTTGTCTATTTGGTATGGTTCTTGTGCAGATTAAACTTTTTCAATAAAATATCAGTACCATCTTTTATACGGAGTATATGATATGCTTAATATGTGGTTTAATTGGTGAAAATGATTTGTAGAAATTGAAATGTGGTCTGTTTTTTTTGGTTACTGCCAATTTTTTTCTTCTTTACATGATAATCTCAATCTCAATGTCTGCGTAAAATAGTCAACAACATAAGGTGGTTCTAACATTGAAAGATTTTCCTCTTTCCTAGACTTTAGATGAATCAATGTGCAAGCTATTTCAACTACTAATAAACATACAGAACACACGAGGCCAATTAAAGAAAAAAACGTATATGGTACCTGAAAAAAAGGTAAGTACAGTTTTTTTCATGTTGGTACAAATATAATGAATATTTGAGACTTGTCTTCATGTGGATATCATCTATACACAATATACACTTGCTCATTGCGTATCTGGATGCTGGGACTAGCGTTCAGATAAATAACTTCCATGTACACCTGTGCCACAAAGGGCCACGAGTTATAGCCAAATAGCAAGTATTTTTATTATCGCAAACTAAAAAGAGGGACCCTATTTGAATCAACCAGCATAGCATGATGATATATGTCCTGAAAATTTTAGTAAAGTATATAATCAACCAGCATAGCATGATGAGAATGTTCCCGGCTCTAGTTATTGAGTCGACAACAAGAGTCGATTTATTGGCGACTTGACTGACTCTTAGAGCTTAAAGTAAATTTCAGGCAGGATTTAAAACCCATGGAAATTTGATTTTACCATTTTCATGGCGTCTCAATTTTATTTTAAATTTATTTTATTTTTTTTAAATTTTCTCCTACTTATTGGCCGGAGGTCCACTCGGAAACAATCTCTCTATCCGTCAAATAGAGAGAGGGATGACTTTCTCTACCTTTGAGAGTGTTTTCACTCTGAGTGGAGAAATGACTTGTTTTTATTCTCGGATAGGGGAAGGATTGTCTACATCTCACCCCTCCCCATACACCACTTATGTGGTATTAGGTTTTGTTGTTGTTGTATATCTGAGAATGTTGAGTGGTGGTGGCAATTACAACTCATTGATTAATGTATGAGTAGCTGTGGTTGTGTTCTATCAAAAACAAGTCCAACGATAATTCTTTAAGTGAAAGGGTAATGCATCACATGGGTTGAAGGTCTCCCAAAGTCTATTTTTGATGTACAACCTCCTAAACTGTTTTTATCAAGAAATTTAGATAATTCATTGTAAAGGTCTTGCTTTCGTTAGTCATCACACTAAAATAGTAGGTACAGTATGAGCTTCAGCTAGAATATACAGATACAACCAGTAAGAATCTGTACCTAGATTGAATTAACTCAATCACGAAGACCAAGTTCAAGTTCAAGCTCATCATCTTGTTCAAACAACTTTAAAAGACGAGCATATTGTTCATCACGTTTCTTCTTTTGCCATAACTTGAAAAGGAAAAATGACAAACCCCCAACTGCTGAAAGTGTGATGCATATAATGAGTATTGTAGATCCAGTTCTGCTACTTGAAGAAGGGTGAGCATCAACCTTAGTCACAGTTCTTGAATTTGTATCATCTGAAAACCCTGAAATTTAGTTATATAAAAAAGGTTATTTAGCCTTAGAAACTGTTAATCTTTCAACATACTGTGAAAAAACACAATGAACAAAGTTTTGAGATAGATGTAAGCTCTATAATACAAGTAAGCACACCATGAAAGAACAAATTTAAGGCAAAAACTTAAATTATTGGAACCGGCAAATCAGTGTCATACAGTGTTTATGCATACTTTTGATATGCAAAACAAAACGCTTTAATTTTTTACCTTATATACAAGGTTTTTTACCTTATATACAAGGTTGCTGATGATTAACATTTACATAAACTGATCCCAGAAAACGAAAGATACCATAAGTGACTACTTCATACTTAAATAACCTTACCGTTACTTTGGTTTAGATTTCAATAACTGAAATCATACTTAGATGCTATTTCAAGTTTGACGTGTTCCTTTAAAACTTCCACCTCCATCTTTATGTGTTTCGCCTAGTCTATTTAAATAACATCGTGTTATATGTCTTTGTTGAGATAATCCATTACTAAGGAACAAATAGATAAGGAAATTATATTAGCTTTTCATGTAACCCTACGACATCGCACACTTCTATGCATGTTAGTCTGCAATTATGTACACATCTTCAATCATTTTTCACATAATAATCCCTATCATAAACGGGTAAACGCATAAGGTTTTCCATGTTTAGGAAACTGAATTCCGTATTATAAGTCTTCCATTAATAAGCATCATAGTAATATTTAAATTCCCGTTTCTTATTGATCCGATTCTGGATAATTTAATGAGTATCATAAAAATTACATTCTTAGCTTTAATTAGCTCACACTTTAGTTTAAAACAACTCGGAATAAATACAAAACATGATCATCACATCATCGGCTAAATTCACACACTCAAGCAGCTATACAAATATGAACAAATTTAGAAGTTCAAAATAAACCCTAGAACATATGTCAATCCACAATCTTCTATTTAATCAAGATATGTATACATAAATGCAAATTAAGTCATTAAAAAAAATCTCTACGACATCAAATTACAGTTGAGTACAACAGATTATAGTAATTAGTTTGTTAATAAACCGATCTATTAGATATATAATTACATATTCCGGAGAGAATATTCAAAATAAAATAAATGAATTAGGAAATGGAAAAAGAGGTAGAGATCTGAGGGACGAACCAACGAATGATTGTAGAGAAATTAATGAAAACAATAATAAAAAACGGAACGATCTTCGAAGCGAGATCTCAGTCATCTGTTTGCGTGTTTGTTTGATTTTGATGATATAATCAATGCAAAAATGGCAGAGCGTTTACCGAATATGGGGGATACAAATGTTTGCGCGATATTTCTTGTTTCCAAGTAATTAAATTGATTTAATTTAATTTTAATTAATTAAATTGAATGATATATGAATATATCCCAAAAATATACTCTAAATAGAAAATATCTAATGTAAGCGCATATGATAAGGTTATTATTAATTATATTCTGACAATAACTCTTAATGTTTCGTCACGTTTCACATGTGATTGTAACATCTTATGAACAAAGCTTATAAAATACTGTAGCAAGTACTAGGGGGCCGTAATATGAGCCGAACTACTCGAGTTCGACTCATTAAAAGCTCGATTAGAGCCGGACCTAAACGAGCTCGAGCTTGAACTTAATTTGAGGCTCGATTAGTAAACGAACCCGAGCTCGAGCTTCATTTCTCGAGCTCGAACAAGCTCGCGAAATATAATATTTATATAATAATTACTATTTGATAACGCCAAAATTATACATATTTGTTGTCGTTATTTCGATCCGATTTTGTATCATTTTGTATGTAATTGTTATACTTGTGTATTGTAATAAGTTAAAATGTGTGTATAAACCATTGCGAGTGTTGAAGCGAAGATTTATGGAAAATATTGCTGATTTTAGAAGATTATGCGCACCTGCACCGTTTTGGCCATAACTCGGTCATACGAACTCGAAAAAGGGTGAATCCAGAGCCCAGACGTCCGTAACTTAGAGCTCTACAACATCATATTGGAAAATTACCAATAAACAGTACCAAATGCGGTGCATCTGCTATAGATGCGGCGCATCTGAGGCCAAAATAGTCCCGACAGCTTTAAATGCGCCGCATCTGTGCCAGATGCGGCGCATCTGAGCCAGATGCGGCGCATCTAACTCAGATGCGGCGCATCTGAGGTCCTGCCGACAGTTCTGGGTCCTAAAACGCGCTGGAAACCACTAAAAATAAAGGGATGCGGCGCATCACCTTTAGATGCAGCGCATCTGATGCATTTCTGGCCATTTTACCTAACTTTTGAGCCTATTTAAGAAGAGCTTTGGTTACACATTTGAGACACCACAATATAGATCAGTTCTAGTCCGAGAAGGGGGCTTCCCCCAGCCATTCTAAAGGGTTCTTCACCCTTTTAAGCATCAAGATTGAAGAAGGGATCATACGTTACGATAGGTACTATCGGTTTCATTTATTTTAGTGATAAGATTATGAATTCCTATTGTTTCGATTGTATCGTTGTAACCTTCATTGTTATGATTGGCTAAAGCCTTGTGTGTTTACTTTAATGTAAGATTTATGGTTTGGGATTGTTTTATCTTTTAATGTTATTTAAGTTACTATGATGTTTGATTGATTAAATTACCATGTCCAACCAAAAGAACCATAGTTATGCTAGTTTGGTACTTTCCTTCAATTACATAGATTGTTAACTACATGTGACACTAGGAACACAATCTATGCTTCAATACTTTTAGTAATCTAGACGGGTAAACATATACTTAATTGACGACTTTGCTATATGTTTAGATCGGTAATTGAATAAGTACTAGAACTACATAGTTATGAATTTACCTCAAGTGATTGTTGTAATTTAGGTTTTACGTGAGTTTAATCGGGTTGGGTCTAATTAATCTAATCAATCTAAATCAATTATGTTCTTCCATAGATCCATTGTTGTAAGTATCCATTTACTCTAGTTCAATTATACAAGTTATGAATTGGTTTATGTGAGTTTATCAATGTTCATGGCTAGTACTTCAACACCTAGTAATTTAGACATCTACATGTGAGTGTAGAATGGTAATTGAATGGTAACTAGATTTTACAATAGTGTAGTTTATTTAGAGTGATCTTAATAAACTAGGTTTTATGTGAATTCAACCAAGGAAGAGTCTTATTGATTAAACATAGGTAAAGAAGAACTAATGACAAGGTTTATGTGAATTTACTAAGTTTATAGTTCTCGGTTTATAGATATTGTGAGATTGATATGAACCATTTACTTATAACTACAAAATAACAGGTTTAAGTATAAAAGAACAATCCTTATCATTTATCAAGCATTGAAGTAAACACCGCCTTCTCATCCTTGTTATTTATCTCATTTTATTTCCCGTTTGTTACTTAACAAGTCTACAATTAAAACTCCCCCTTTTCTTAGAATAATTAACTGTTTTTGAAGTCCTTAAAACAAACTTCTCCCTGTGGATCGAACTGGTCAATTTACTTGCTAGTTACTACATGACCGGGTTTTAGTTGCCTGTATTATGTGTTAATTATTAAGCATATTGTCTACATTTTAAAGGTTACGTCTTAACACATCAACTTTTTGGCGCCGCTGCCGGGGAGCGGTTTTGTTTAAAAGATTTTAATAGACTTTTAGTTATTCGATCCTTTCGTGGGAAGTTATTTTCATGAAAGTTACCTGCTTTATTTTTGTTTTTTGTTTGTTTTGTTTTTCTTTTGTGGTGTGATTGCAGCTAGGTTACAGGTATAATTTGGCTGGGTATGATTATATGATTTCGAAAGCCATGTATGATGTCCAACAATCAGGTGAATCATCAGTTTTCATGGGTATGAATGAAGATTGGTATATGGGTTCTTGGGAAGCTAGGGTGGAACCAAGAGGTGTTTGTGAGACTTATGGAGGTTACTATATGCCCGAGGAGTGTGTTGATAGTCTTATGTATCATTATACCCCTATGGACCAACCATGGGATTATTATGAAGATGGTAACTCATCCTGGGATTCATCTCAACAACACTTTCAAATTCAAGAAGGAGAGGAGAGTTAGTCGAATTTAGAAGATGTAATTTTAGACTTCATGAGAAACGAGACTGAACGGAGCCAAAATTTGCAAGAAACACTAGCGGGCCAACAAGAATCCATTGAGCGTTTACAGAGGACCATGACCTGTCTACTCCAGCAAATTGAAGAAAGGGAGCCGGACACTTTTCCGGCTAATTCACTAGCTGATTCGAGGGGTAATACGCAGATACCCGAGGTAGAAAGTGTTGAGCGTACCATTATTATACCACCTACCACCCCAGTTATGTCCACGTTTGCAATGCTTTATCCAGGAATTGATGAAGGGGAATTGCGGGCGATAGGTTGCTATTCATGGGATAGTGATGATGATGACGTTTTAACTACCGAGGTCGAAGAAATGGATTCATCAAAGATCATCGACGATGAGGAGTCTAATATAGTGGAACCATTTGAGGAGTCACCTTCTCATGTGGAATTTGTATATCCTCACGAGGTTAGCACTTGGAATATATTAAAAGATGATCTGTTTGGACATGATCCACCTGAAAGAATAAAATTTTTGCTGCAAGCCGCACTTAGGAGAGAGTCATGTGTTGACTCTCGGGTTAGGTATTCTGATGTCGTGCGAGGTGTATATAAAATAGCTTATATTTTTACAAGGAAATACTATTAAATACGATACATTTTTACACAAGATATTTATTTATTTAGAGAACGGATATACTTAAACCTTGCTACAACACTTATAGGCAGTGTACCTAATCGTACAGTAGTGTAGTTTTTAGTAAGTCCGGTTCGTTCCACAGGGAATCTTTTTAAACAAAGCTTAACGCTATATTAGTTTACTTTTATAGAAATACAAATATATATATAAGTAATATTATTATTATAAAGGGGGGTTTTTACCGTTTAATGACCGGTTTGTCGATTTTAAAACTTTAGTTGCAGTTAAAACCAAATGTAAAATATTAAAAATAAATACAAGACTTAAATTAAAGCGGCAAGTAAATAACGATAATGAAATTGCGAATAATAAAAAATGCGATAAAATAAACTTGCGATAATTAAAAAATACGATAATTAAAAGTGCAATTAAATACAATAACAATAAAAATGCGATAATTAGAAGTGCAATTAAATATAAAATAAAGGAAATTAAATATGAAATAAAAGAATTATGCTTATTTAAACTTCCGTAATCATGATGTTTGACGTGTTGATTTTAGTTTTATGCCCATGGGTTAATTGTCCTTTGTCCTGAATTATTTAATATGTCCATACGGATTTGTCCATAATAGTCCATCAGTCATAAATATAAAGAGCGAAAGCCTTCGTCAAATTATTCTTATTCCCGAAGTCAAATATTCCAACTAATTGGGGATTCGAATTGTAACAAGGTTTTAATACTTTATTTAATGAATACACTAGGTTATCGACTGCGTGTAAACCAAGGTTTTACTACTTTGTTAACAATTACACCAATTACCCTTGAATGTAATTCACCCCTGTTTCAACAAGTTTATTAACTATTAATCCAGTTCCGTATCCGGTAAAATGAATAATTATTGGTATTTATAGATATCCCGCCCACCGTACCCAGTCAAGCGTATGTGGTTATATATAAATACGTCAAATTATAAGTTTGTATATTAAATTAACAAGGTATTGTTTAGTTAATATAAAACCCATTAATAGACCATAGTCTAATTTCCACAAGTGTCGTTCTTTTGTCCAAACCCCAATTATGGTACAAAGCCCAATTACCTAATTTTAGTAATTAGCCCAACATTATGATTACTTCGGATTAAATAAGCATAATAATAACTTAGCTACGAGACATTAATATAAAAAGGTTGAACATAACTTACAATGATTAAAAATAGCGTAGCGTTACACGGACAGAATTTCGACTTACACCCTTACAACATTCGCTAACATACCCTTATTATTAGGATTAAAATTAAAATTAAAATTAAAATTAAAATATAAATATAAATATATACGATATAGATAGAGAGATGGATGGATTTTTGGTGATTTTTGCGATCAGAATTCGTTTGCTTTTATAGGGATTTTCGACTTTTGGGGCTCCGTGACTCGCGGCATTTTTGCCTTTAAACTCCGCGAGTCGCGGAGTTTGAAATTACAGCTCAGTCCCTTTTGGAGTCTTTCTTGCCGACGGTTTATAATATATATATAATATATAATTAATATAATTAATTATATATTATATTATATTTATATACATAGTTAACTTGTAATTTTTAGTCCGTTGCGTCGAGCGTTGAGAGTTGACTCTGGTCCCGGTTCCGGATTTTCGAACGTCCTTGCGTACAATTTTATATTTTGTACTTTGCGTTTTGAATCTTGTACTCTTGTAATTTCGAGACGTTTCTTATCAATAATTGGAACCTCTTTGATTGTCTTTTGTACTTTTGAGCTTTTTGGTCGTTTGCGTCTTCAATTCGTCGAATCTGTCTTTTGTCTTCACCTTTTATTATTTAAACGAATATCACTTTTAAATAGAACAATTGCAACTAAAAGCTTGTCTTTTTTGAGGAATAATGCTATGAAATATATGTTCGTTTTTAGCATTATCAAATATTCCCACACTTGAGCGTTGCTTGTCCTCAAGCAATATCGTCTTGAAATACTAGAATCACTTCTTTATTCTTCACACTTTGTACATCAGTGATTTCTATACGGTGGTATGAACAATGGTAGTAACGATATGGTTTACAGTCCCACATGACTATAAAAATTTAGATCCATTAAGGAAATTGGATCTTTATGAAAACATTTGATCTTTTGAAAATTAAATCTAGTTTTTACCCTAGATAAGTTTTCCGTGATAACCCTTTACCGGTGTTGCAAAATATTTTTGTGGGTTTGGTGGGTTTCAGATTTGAAAATTTTAGCTCAAAACTTATGGTTTTGTGTCACCCACTTGCTAACCTTGTATTTGGAAAGCAACACGTCCAGTTCACTTGTCCCGTATATTACCTTTCGGTAAACTACCATCCAGTTGTAAAGGAAAGCGTTGAACAAGCAACTGTTAAGGCAATGTCCCCTGACATGCTTTTAATTATGGTCTATAACGTGTCGGACGCAATTACTATCCTTGGTAGGAGCAATAGTAAAGCTCACCCTTATAATTTTTCGGTATGGCACAAGGTCCTGTCTTTGACCACTATGCAACCACCGTTCTTACGGTTGACACCCGATTTGGTTCAGGTGACCTAATGAATTCCAGGTGAATTCCTAGGATTTTACGTTCAATGGTAATGAACGCATTGAAAATAGGGTTTTCAGAAAACAAATCGGTTTGTAATTTTTGATCAAAATATTTTCTCGTTCAAGCTCAAGTTTAGATATCATTGAATTCCATGAGTTTGTAATTCTCAATCTTTAAGGTCAATCTCAAGGATTGAGTAATATCAGTCTTAAAAGCTGATTTTTAATCTTTAAGGAGATTATCCTTTCTGGGGATCTGATTCATTAGTCTTATCCAGCTAATTTGCATGGTGCCCCCCCCCCCATTGTACAAGATAAATCCTTCTCATGGTTAGGATAAATCTGACCACTTGGCGACCCTGTTTAATGCTGAGGTCCGTGGATTTCCTGCTGATTTTAGTGATGACTTTTCTGGATTTGTCGTCAACCTACAGCTGGTCTGGACGACAACTTCATGACCTA
Source organism: Rutidosis leptorrhynchoides (assembly GCF_046630445.1). Lineage (NCBI taxonomy): Eukaryota > Viridiplantae > Streptophyta > Magnoliopsida > Asterales > Asteraceae > Rutidosis > Rutidosis leptorrhynchoides. The sequence goes on along the minus strand of NC_092336.1, from coordinate 550,064,875 downwards.
AATCAAGAAGCGCGTGTCTTTTTTGGAAGACTTTACTTCCTTTTAATAATGGAATTGATTCATCGTGTAGATCCATCTTTCTTTTCTTTAATCGGGTAAAACAGTTTAGTTTAGTCCAAAGCAAAAGTATTTTCAGTTATTTGTTACAGATATATGTGACATATGTTTAAGATAACTTGGTAAATTTTCCCACACTTGGCTTTTATTTTTCTTTTTATCGTCCTCTATTCCATTTTAAATGAATTTTAACATTTTAGTTTGTTTCTCAATTTATGTCCTTTCCGAGGTAACAATAATTTCGGTGTTAACACCTAGTTTTATCGTTCATAAATATGTATAAACATGAATTTGAGTTCATTTAATTGAAAAATTTTTTAAAAATTTTACTAGAATTGGGTAGTCAGTATATAAGACTAGGGCTGTTCTTTATTATCAGAGAGCACTAGATTCTAATACAACTACTGCTTTACTAGTATTTTTAATGGTAACCAAGTGTATAAAGTAAAAAAAAAAAAATTTAAAATCCGAAAGAATTTAACCCCTTCCCACACTTAAGATCTTGCAATGCCCTCATTTGCAAGAAATCAGTAATAATTTAAATTATTGAGGTTGATTTGTGTGAAAATGATTAAATTTTTACCAAAGTTTCCAAATATATTGGCGTTTGTTTGCTGAATGATAAATGGTGCACATCATTTGTTCATTCCGTCTTGTTGTTATTTCACATATATTTTGCCTCTTGTCGTCAAAATTAGTTGCTTTTGCTGAACTTAATGCCAGTCTTTGAAAATGCGTTGTTTTACCCTGTTGTGTACATAAGATAAACTGCAAACATATATACATATTTTTGAAGTTTGGTATATTACCCCACATTCAAAAATTATTAAAATCTAATAATAAAAGTTAGACAATTATAAAAACTATTACAATATTAACAAAAGTATTAAACGTATCAATCATTACAAATTACAAAATAAATAAAACTAAGTAGACTAGGGATGATACTGGTACCAATAGGGGTTCCAGGCATAACCATAGGTGCTATAGAATGCTTCGGCAGGGTTATACGTAGGATACGGTGGTTGCATCTCTATAGACCAGGGAGGGAAGATGGGTTTTGGTGTAGGAATATAGTTTCGACCTATATGTTGGCAATGAGCTATGATTTGGTTCTGATGAACTTGCCAATCTTCAAATGCTCTCTGTCTAGCATTTTCGTACTCCTGTGAAGCTATAAACCTTTGCATTTCTTGCATCTCATTTCCCCCTCCTACATTACCTTGTTGTTGGTTTCTCTCAACCTGTGGATGTCTACCATGGTATGGTACTGCGGCGTTATTTCGCCTCTTCAAAACTTTCGCACCATGGTATACATTTAAACCTATAGTATCGCGGGGTTCTGGTTCTTCTACTAATAATCCCCCCCGACTTATATCCACACCGAGATATTCAGCAATCAAAGTAATAAAAATACCACCTCCTATTATGCTATGCGGTCTCATCCCCCGAACCATAGCTGATAAATAATAACCCACACAATATGGTATACTTACAGCGCTTTGTGGGTCTCGAATACACATATGGTAAAACAAATCCTGTTCATTTACCTTTTCCTTGTTCTTACCTCTTTGTGTAATCGAATTAGCTAAAAACCTATGAATCACTCTTAATTCGGCTCTATCTATATCCAAATAAGAGTAATTTCCCCCTTTGAAACGGTGATGACTTGTCATTTGACTCCACACACCGTGTGTATCAAAATTTTCATCTATCTTTCTACCGTTTAGTATCAACCCTCTACAATCGGCAGATGCTAACTCTTCAGGCGTATATATATGTAAAGCCTGAGCCATGTCTAGTAAAGACATGTGGCGCATCGAACCGCCTAACAAAAATCTAATAAAAGAACGATCGGTTAAACTAGCTACCCGATCATTCAACTCTATACTACACAACAATTCTTCACACCATACTTTATATACAGGTCTACGCATGGTGAATAAACGTACCCAGTCATTAAAAGTAGAATTACCATACCTCTGTACAAGTAATTCCCTAATTGGCCCGGCCAATTCTACAGCTTCTAAGGGTCCCCATTCTATGACCCTCGGTACCTCAACAACCTTAGAATGAAGAGTATGCAAACCCCTTTGATATTTTGGATAATCTATCCAAAGTCTGTCAAATCTCAGGTTCGGGTGCAACTCTTCCAAGTGCATATCAGAAAAGGTCATGACTGGATGAGGTATATCCTGCTTGTAGTAGTTATCCACCTCCTGTTGTTCCGCATTCTCAGCAGGAGCATTGCGGGCTTGGGATGAAGATTCACCCCTTTCAGTCTGCAAAACACATCAAACACAATTTTTGTGCATCCAAATATGCATTAGTGTCAGCAAAATCATTAATCAAAATAATTACAATGACATGATCAATTTATATCAAACTTAAGCTCATTTTCATATTTTCATCAAATCTACACTTTTTCAAATAAGCATATACGAAAATGTTCGTCAAGTTCATAAGCATTCAACTCAAATAACATGTCAAAATAATCATTACTAGCAATTAAACAAGTTTCAAATGGCATTATCTTTCAAAAATCAAGTTCATGAATTTTAGACTTGAAAAAGTCCACTTTAATTCTCAAAATCATGTTTAGGCTCAAAGTTTGGATAATTTAACTACCTAAACATGTTACACTACTTAATTTAGCAACAATTCATGACAAAAATCGGCCATAACCTGTTTATATCAAAAAGCCCCAAATTTACTCAAGAACACAAACCCTAGATTACTCAAAATTTGAAGTTTAAGGCTTCTAATCATGTTAAACAGCATCAATCTAGGTTATACAAGCATAATACATAAACAATTTAAGCCTAATTACACTAAAAAGCATCAAAATCAAATTGGGGAAAAAAATTGCTCAAGAACACTAATTTCGGATTAAATGGTGTTTAGGTGTAGAAATTTACCGTTTTTCTTGAGTAATTCCTTGATAGCATCCTTCTCAACATGATTTTAGTAAAAGATTTGATGATTAACGGTTAACAATTGTGATTTTGGGGGTTTTTTTTCGGGTTTTTCGTGGGTTATTTCGCAGTTATTTTGCTGTATGTTTGAGTTGTGTGTGTTGTCTGAGCAGTTCTTTACGTTTTATTTTTTTTCTGTATTTCGGTCCCTCCGCGACTTGCGGAGATTTCCCCTTCAAACTCCGCGACTCGCGGAGTTTGGTATTTTTTTTTTTTTTTTATAATCTTTAACTTATTAAAACAATTAAGTAATTAATTTTAAAATTTTGTTTCCTTTGTTATTTAGGACGAGGTCGTTTCGGATCGATGTCCTAGTCCGTCCTTCGACAAAATTTTAAAATTTGTCTTTTTGTAGCGATTGTTTTAAAAGCTAAGATTTTTGGTTATTTTTTTTTTTTTAATGTTTTTGGCATACTTTAATTCAATAAGATTAAAAATAATGATAATAAAAGTTCTCGTCCCTTCCTTGGGTAAAGCAATTTCGGTTCAAAGACCTAGTCTTCAACTTACGACGAATTTTAAAAATCATATTTTTAACTTAATGAGATAAAGTAAATTTTTGTTTTTAAATTCACACAATTTAAATATAAAATTCAAAATTAATATTAAAAATTCACACCAAAAATAAAATTTAAAATGCATAAAATTAAAAATTCATAAAATAAAAAATTCACACCAATCTTAATTTTAGAAATTCATATTATAAATTCACACCAAACTTATATTAATTTTTCAAATATTTACAATTTTAAATATATTGTTTTTACAAAGTTTACAATATTAATTTAAGATTTAAATATTAATTTTAAAAACATGGTAAAAATAAAATTAAAAATCTTTTTGGCTTTTTATCCCACTTTAATCAATCAAATATTATCAAAAATATGCGCCCCTCTTTTCGGTAAAGTAATTTCGGTTCCAAGACCTAATTTAACTCATGACGAATTTTTGAAATATTTTGTGTTGATTGATTAAAGATATTTATACCTTAAGAATAAACGTTAAATTTCGCAGTGATATAATAAATTTTTGAATGATATCAATAATTTCGGTCGCCAAACCTAAGTTTATTCAATACCAATTTAATACTTTTTAGCGAACAAATTAGCGTTTATTATCAAAAGGTTAAAAATAAAAATAAAAAAAAAAAAAAATAAAATAAAAATAAAAACTGTACAGACATACCTGTGAAATAGATTTCTTAGTTATATGATCTATCCCATTCATAAGATAGTGGGTTTAATTGGTTTTCCATGGCTACATAGGCGTAACCTCGAGCATTCAGTGTCTTTTCTTCTAAACATATGAATGGTCCGTCTCTGCATAAAGTAACAAATTCGGTGTTTGAATAGGTTTGATTATTTGAACATTTACCTCCATGTGACCATTTTCCGCATTTGTGACATCGTTCTAGGTGTCGTGCTCTTCTTTTCGCTGCGGATTTTGATTTTCCTTTACCAAATTGTAACTTATTATCTTCGCATCTGGATTCTTTTCTAACTCCGTCCATTCTTTCTCTGATTACTGATACTAATTCACTCGGTAGTATGTCATTATTACGTTTAGTGATCAAAGCGTGTAGCATTAGACCATGGTTTAGTTCACAGGCAGTCTTCATTTTGTAAAAACCTAAAAAAATAAAAAAATTCAGAATGGGGGGAGAAGACTAGTTCTTTAGGGTCTGCTAGGGAAAGACCATTCGGGTTCCATTTTCGAGAACTACACAAAAACTGACAATCTAACTCTAACAGAAATACATAAACCCCTTTGATTCTCCCCACACTTAGTCAGCTGTGGTGTCGAAATTGTGATTAACATTATTTTCAATTGAATCATCAACAACTTGTATATCTTTGACTTTTACTTCAATCCATTTGTTGATTTCCTCCGTAACTTTCACAAATTCAACTAACATTGCCTTTTCTTTTGACGATAAATTGGATATTAATCGGTTATATAACTTAAAGTTTCCTTTAATCTTAGCATCGTGAATCCTTTTATAAAGTTTCTTCGTTGAACTGTTAAAAATGGGTTCATCTAATTTCGTATCATCAACGGCATTCTTTGTGATTGGATCATCATTAAGTGTTTCTTCATCTTCCCCACACTTATGCATTTTTATTGGTCTAACAGTTTTGGTTTGTGGAGATCTAAACTTTCGGTTCACAAAGGTGATCGATGTATCACCATTCCTAAGTGTTATTCTACCTTCTCTTACATCAATGAATGCCTCGGTGGTTGCTAAAAATGGGCGACCTAGAATTAGAGGAATATCAAGGTTTTCCTCCATATTAATCACTATGAAGTTTGCAACAAAGGTCAAACTTCCCACGTTAACAAGTAAATTATTTGCTATTCCAACCGGGTGCTTAATGGTTTGGTCAAATGATTGAACACCTATTTTGGTTGGTTTTAATTTACCCATGCCTAATCTTTTGTATAAGGAAAGAGGCATAATATTTGCACTTGCTCCTAAATCTGCGAGTCCATTATATACAGCACCATCATTAAGTAAGCAAGAAATGATAAATTCACCCGGGTCTCCTGCTTTAGTAAGTCGAGTTGGTTTGTAAACCTTTTTCGGGTGTTCTTTCCTTGGTTCTTTCATTTCTATTTGAATTTCTTGTTCACATTTTTCTTTGTTTCTTGGAATGGGAGGTTTGTATAGGAATTCTTCTTCATCACTCAAATTTGAATCCTCCCTATATTCCAGTTTTGATTTTTCATATGTTGTTGATAACATATTTATGTTTTCATTTTGAAGGTTTTCTTGGGTGGTGAAATTATGATTAACTTCATTGTCAACTTCCATCGGACCATGTATGTAATGTTTAACTCTGTGACCATTAACTTTAAATTCAATCCCATTTGAATTTATCAATTCTATCGTTCCGTATGGGAAAACTCTTTTGACTATGAATGGTCCAGACCATCTTGATTTCAATTTTCCAGGAAATAGCTTGAATCGTGAATTGAAAAGAAGAACTCTGTCTCCTTCTTTAAATTCTTTTGAACTTCTGATTCTTTTATCATGCCATTTCTTCGTTCTTTCTTTATAGATTAACGAATTTTCGTATGCTTCATGTCTTAATTCTTCTAATTCATTTAGTTGACTTAATCGTAGACGTCCGGCTTCATGTAAATCAAGATTACATGTCTTCAAAGCCCAAAATGCTTTGTGTTCAATTTCTACTGGAAGATGACATGCTTTTCCATAAACAAGTCTGAAAGGTGTGGTTCCAATTGGAGTTTTGTAGGCTGTTCTAAAAGCCCAGAGTGCATCCTCCAATTTAATGGACCATTCCTTTAGATTTGATCCTACGGTTTTCTCTAGAATACGTTTTAAAGTTCGGTTGGTATTTTCAACTTGTCCACTTGTTTGTGGATGATATGCGGTGGAGATTTTATGAGTTATTCTATATCTTTTAAGAACTTTCTCAAGTTGATTATTACAGAAATGAGTACCCCGATCACTTATTAAAGCTTTTGGTGTTCCAAACCTTGCAAAAAGACGTTTTAAAAAATTGACTACAACTCGTGCATCGTTAGTTAGGAGAGCTTGTGCTTCCGCCCATTTAGATACATAATCAATGGCTACGAGTATATATAGATTATTATGAGATTTTGGAAATGGACCCATAAAGTCAATACCCCAAATGTCAAATACTTCACATACTTGGATGACATTTTGTGGCATTTCATCACGTTGACTTATTTTTCCGGCCCTTTGACAAGCATCACAGGATTTGCAAAGTAGGTGTGCGTCTTTGTAAATTGTAGGCCAATAGAATCCAGCATCATAAACTTTTCTTGCTGTTAGTTGAGGCCCATAATGCCCTCCTGTTGGTCCTGTGTGACAATGGTTTAATATTTTACTGGCTTCATCTCCGAATACACATCGGCGTATTATTCCATCTGGACAACTTTTAAACAAATGTGGATCTTCCCAGAAATAGTGTTTTGTATCACTGAAGAATTTCTTTCGTCTTTGGTACGATAATCCTTTTTCAAGGAATCCACATACTAAATAGTTTGCATAGTCTGCAAACCACGGGATTTCTTTAGAATATATCTTCAATAGATATTCATCAGGAAAGTTGTCTTGTATGGCCGATTCATTTAGAACTTCTAATTCAGGATTTTCAAGACGAGAAAGATGATCAGCGGCGAGATTTTCTGCTCCTCTTTTATCTCGGATTTCTATATCAAACTCTTGTAAGAGTAAGATCCAACGGATTAATCTTGGTTTAGCATCTTGTTTCGAAAATAGGTATCTAAGAGCAGAATGGTCGGTATAGACCACCGTTTTTGCTAGAACGAGATATGATCGAAATTTGTCAAAAGCAAAGACAATAGCAAGGAGTTCTTTTTCAGTAGTTGTATAGTTCGTTTGTGCTCCTTGTAACGTCTTACTAGCATAATATATAGGTTGAAATCGTTTTTCAATCCTTTGTCCTAAAACGGCTCCCATTGCAAAATCACTTGCATCGCACATTAGTTCAAATGGTAGATTCCAATTTGGTGTTATCATGATCGGCGCATTAGTGAGTTTTTCTTTAAGAATATTAAAAGATTTGATACACTCATCTGAAAAGATGAATGGAGCATCCTTTTCTAGGAGCTTATTCATAGGAGTGGCAATTTTAGAAAAATCTTTTATGAAACGTCGGTAAAAACCGGCATGCCCTAAAAAACTCCTAACTCCTCTAACATTGGTGGGATGTGGAAGTTTAGCAATTACATCTACTTTAGCTCTATCCACTTCAATTCCTTCTTTTGAAATTTTATGTCCAAGAACGATGCCTTCTTTAACCATGAAATGGCATTTCTCCCAATTAAGTACTAGATTTGATTGTTCGCATCTAATAAGCATTCGTTCAAGATTAACTAGACATGATTCAAATGTATCACCGAAGACTGAAAAGTCATCCATGAATACTTCCATGCATTCTTCTATCATGTCATGAAAAATCGCCATCATACACCTTTGAAAGGTTGCAGGGGCGTTACAAAGTCCAAATGGCATGCGTTTGTAAGCAAAAGTACCATAAGGGCACGTGAATGTGGTTTTATCTTGATCTTCGGGTGCTATTGGAATTTGAAAATATCCGGAAAATCCATCTAGAAAACAATAGTAACTATTTCCGGCTAATCTTTCCAACATTTGATCTATGAAAGGTAAGGGAAAGTGATCTTTTCTGGTGGCGTCATTTAATTTTCTATAATCAATACACACACGCCATCCTGTTACAGTCCTAGTAGGAATAAGCTCATTTTTCTCATTTGTAATGACAGTCATGCCACCCTTCTTAGGCACGCATTGAGCTGGGCTTACCCATGGACTATCAGAAATTGGATAAATTAGACCTGCATCTAGCAGTTTAATAATCTCTTTCTTAACTACATCTTGCATATTTGGATTTAGTCTTCATTGGCGTTGCACATACGTTTTATGACCTTCTTCCATAAGGATTTTATGTGTGCAATACGAAGGACTTATTCCTTTAATATCATGAATCTTCCATGCAATGGCTGGTTTATGAGCTTTCAACACAGAAATGAGTTGTGATTTCTCATTTTCAGTAAGAGAAGACGACATTATTACAGGTAATTCAGATTCACCATGTAAATAAGCGTATTCCAAATGGTTTGGAAGTGGTTTTAACTCTAATTTCGGAGGTTCTTCTATCGATGATTTATATCGATATTTGTCTTCTTCTTTTAGCATTTGAATTTCTTCTGTTGTTGGTTCATATCCATTAGCTATAAGTGTAGCTAACATTTCAGCTTCATCGATTGGTTCATTACCTTCTCCTAAAGAACATTCTCCTGTTCCTTGTAATTCTGGAAATTCTTCTAATAATTCTGCATGTGCATCTATAGTTTGAATATAATAACATGTATCATCTGCAGATTGTGGTTGTTGCATTGCTCTATCAACTGAAAAGGTAACACTCTCATCCTCTATACTTAGGGTCAATTTCTTACCGAACACGTCTATCATTGCTTTAGCCGTGTTTAAGAATGGTCTTCCTAATATGAGAGGAACTTGAGAATCTTCTTCCATGTCCAGAACAACAAAATCTACTGGAAATACTAAAGTACCAACTTTAACTAGCATGTTCTCCATTATCCCTCTAGGATATTTTATTGATCTATCGGCTAGTTGTATGCTTATTCTGGTTGGTTTCAATTCTCCAAGGTCTAGTTTAGCGTATATTGAATACGGCATTAGATTTATACTAGCACCTAAGTCTGCCAATGCTTCTATTGAACTAAGACTACCCAGAAAACATGGAATTGTGAAACTTCCTGGATCAGATAGTTTTTCTGGTATCTTATTCAACAGCACTGCTGAACAATTAGCATTCATAGTAACAGCCGAGAGTTCTTCAATTTTCTTTCTATTTGAGATTAGATCTTTCAAGAATTTAGCATATCTAGGCATTCCTGAAATCACATCAATGAAAGGAAGATTTACATTTATTTGTTTAAACATATCCAAGAATTTGGATTGCTCAGCTTCAAGTTTCTCTTTCTTCATTTTACTCGGGTAAGGAAGTGGTGGTTGGTATGGTTTAATATAAGGTTTAGCCTTAACTGTGTTATCTTCATTAACCTTCTCAACTACTGGTTCTTTTTCCTTATCTTGATTAGGTTGTGGTTCTTGTGGAGTAGGAATAGCTTCATCAGAAGTTACATGTATTTCAGGTGGTTTAAGTGTTGTACCACTTCTTGTGGTAATGGCTTTAGCTGTTTCATTCCGGGGGTTAGTATTTGTATCACTAGGTAGACTTCCCGGTTTTCTTTCACCTATTAACCTTGCTAGGTTACTTACTTCTTGTTCCAAATTTTGAATAGAAGCTTGTTGATTTCTAAATGCTTGAGCATTTTGTTCATTGGTTTGTTTTTGAGATGTGAAAAACTGCGTTTGAGTTTCAACTAGCTTCGTCATCATATCTTCTAAATTCGGCTTTTTATCATCGGTTTGTTGTGGTGGTTTGTTTTGAAAATTAGGTCTTTGCTGATTGTAATTATTATTAGATACTTGTTGATTGCTAGGACCTTGTTGGTTGTTGTATGGAATATTTCGGTTATAATTTTGGTTTTGATTGTAAATCGGTCTTGGCGGTTGATAATTATTTTGATAATTATTTCCAGGCCTTTGGTTTATGTATGAAATATTCTCTCTTTGTTCCATTGTTAATTCAATACTGAGACTATCTTTTGTCAAATGTGGTCCTCCACACTGCTCACAACTAATTCGTATTGAGTGAATATCCTTAGTCATCTTTTCCATTCGTCTTTCCACAGCATCTATCTTTGCGGAAATGGAATCTAAGTCATGGCTAGAATCGGCTCTAGCTGATTTAGATGATCTAACGATATCTTTTTCTTGGTGCCACTCATGTGAGTGGGAAGCAGTGTTATCAATAATTTTGTAAGCATCAGTTTCGGTTTTCTTCATAATAGAACCACCAGCTGCTATATCTATGTCTTTCCTTATAGTGATGTCGCATCCTTGGTAGAATATTTGTACTATTTGACAGGTATCTAAACCATGTTGCGGACATCCTCTTAACAACTTTCCATATCTTGTCCACGCCTCATATAGAGTTTCATTCGGCTTCTGTGTGAACGTAACAATTTCTGCTTGAAGTCTTACGGCTTTAGATGCAGGAAAGAATTGTTTAAGAAATTTGTCAACTAAAACATCCCATGTATCGATCGCCCCTTCAGGTAACGATTCCAACCAATCTTTGGCTTCTCCCTTTAAAGTCCAGGGAAATAACATGAGATATATCTGTTCATCCTCCACTTCTCGGATTTTAAATAGTGTGCAGATCCTATTAAAGGTACATAGATGTTCATTTGGATCTTCCTTCGGCGCACCACTAAATTGGCATTGATTAGTCACCATGTGTAGAATTTGTCCTTTGATTTCATAATCTGGCGCATTAATGTCTGGATGAGTAATTGCGTGACCTTGGCCAGTGCGTTTAGCTCTCATTCGGTCTTCCATACTTAAAGGTTCCAGATTCTCCATAATTGAATTTGTTGAATCGGAATCACTAGAGGATTCTGATTTAATGGTTCGTTCCTCAACAATCTCTGTTTGAATGATTGGTGGTTCCGGAGGAAAGTTTAGTGGTTCAGGATCTACGAACCGTTCCTGAATATTCTCCGGATTCTCAATTGTGAGGTCGGGTTCAAAAAATGGATTATCGGAAATTTGAACTGAAGTACTGGGTCGACTGGATGACGATTCTAAAGAAAAATCAACGGCGGTAATATTTGCTAAATGTCTTGATCTAGTTACAGGTGGTGAACGTACAAAAGGTGGTGATCGTCTTGCTCGGTGCATTCACTGAATATCCTATTAGTTTTTAAAAGGAAAGAAAAATTATAATAAGTTATCCAATTAATAGACTTTTCTGATTTTGCCCACGTTTTGAATAGCCAAAAGATGCAGCAGAGGGGCAGGATTCGTTTGGTCTCAATATAATTGAGGACTGTTTGCTCCAATAACCCGGTCCACGTACAAATCCAACTATTACTACGAACCAGAAAATTTTGATGTCTATCAATTTAACCACTTAAAATAAATTTTCGTAATTTTAAGAAATTTAGATAAGAAGTAGAATAAAAATCTATGTCCTAAAACTAGAATAGCGAGAAATAAGAAAGAAAAAGAGTTCGTCGGAAAAATATTAAAAATGGTTGAAAAATAAAAGGTGACGGAAAAATAAAAGAAACTTATAAAACTTAAAAATACTTGACTAACCTAACCTTATTACTACAACTAACTTAAAATTATAATCGCAAATTGAGATTACTAATTGGAATGATAATTGATACATAGGTAAAAGTCGTCTAAAATTATTAAAGCTTACAAGTAAAACTAAATCCCAAATGGAAATAACTTAAAAAGAAACTAAAACTTAAAAAGGCGTCGCAAAGTTCTAAAGCACCTAAATCTTAGTCTAAAGAAAAAGTACTTAAGGGATTTTACGGCAAAACCTAAAAATCTTAGAAGTAAAAAATAACTATGGCAAAAATTAAGTTTAAAACTAAATATGAGCTAAAAATACAAATATTATGCTAAAACAATTAAAAAGGGATAAAATATAAAAATATACAAAAAGTTGTAAAAAGAACAATTTTTATAAAAATATTATTTTTATATTAATTATTTATTAAAACTATTAATTTTACAATTTAATTAAACTAATTTAACTAAAATATAAATCAAATAAAACTTAAATTAAAATAAAACTAATTATAATAATAATAATAATTAGGGTTAATAATAATTAAAATTAATATTAATCCGTAATAAATGCAGTTTAGGGTTTCTGTCGGTGTCAGAGAAACTCCGCGAGTCGCGGTTCTCAAAGCTGCAAACCCCGCGAGTCGCGGGGTTCCAGTTTTCAACTCTGGAACAGGAAATTTACGCGTTTTTTTTTTTTTTTAATTTTTCTGTTTATAAAAAAATATGTGTATAATAAAAACTTATATTTAAAACTTAAATAAAAATAGAATTACTTTATAATTTTATAAATAAAAATCTTAAAACTAGATTTATATATATTTTTTTTATATGTTTTTAAATAAAAACAAAATACTTAAATAAAACTTATATAAAAATAAAGAAACTTTATAAAACTTAAATATTTAACAAAGTCTTAAAAATACATAATTTTTTTTTATGTAGCGTTGCGCTTCCGGCTTTTAAGAGACTCCCTGGCAGCGGCGCCAAAAATAACTTGATGTCGTGCGAGGTGTATATAAAATAGCTTATATTTTTACAAGGAAATACTATTAAATACGATACATTTTTACACAAGATATTTATTTATTTAGAGAACGGATATACTTAAACCTTGCTACAACACTTATAGGCAGTGTACCTAATCGTACAGTAGTGTAGTTTTTAGTAAGTCCGGTTCGTTCCACAGGGAATCTTTTTAAACAAAGCTTAACGCTATATTAGTTTACTTTTATAGAAATACAAATATATATATAAGTAATATTATTATTATAAAGGGGGGTTTTTACCGTTTAATGACCGGTTTGTCGATTTTAAAACTTTAGTCGCAGTTAAAACCAAATGTAAAATATTAAAAATAAATACAAGACTTAAATTAAAGCGGCAAGTAAATAACGATAATGAAATTGCGAATAATAAAAAATGCGATAAAATAAACTTGCGATAATTAAAAAATACGATAATTAAAAGTGCAATTAAATACAATAACAATAAAAATGCGATAATTAGAAGTGCAATTAAATATAAAATAAAGGAAATTAAATATGAAATAAAAGAATTATGCTTATTTAAACTTCCGTAATCATGATGTTTGACGTGTTGATTTTAGTTTTATGCCCATGGGTTAATTGTCCTTTGTCCTGGATTATTTAATATGTCCATACGGATTTGTCCATAATAGTCCACCAGTCATAAATATAAAGAGCGAAAGCCTTCGTCAAATTATTCTTATTCCCGAAGTCAAATATTCCAACTAATTGGGGATTCGAATTGTAACAAGGTTTTAATACTTTGTTTAATGAATACACCAGGTTATCGACTGCGTGTAAACCAAGGTTTTACTACTTTGTTAACAATTACACCAATTACCCTTGAATGTAATTCACCCCTGTTTCAACAAGTTTATTAACTATTAATCCAGTTCCGTATCCGGTAAAATGAATAATTATTGGTATTTATAGATATCCCGCCCACCGTACCCAGTCAAGCGTATGTGGTTATATATAAATACGTCAAATTATAAGTTTGTATATTAAATTAACAAGGTATTGTTTAGTTAATATAAAACCCATTAATAGCCCATAGTCTAATTTCCACAAGTGTCGTTCTTTTGTCCAAACCCCAATTATGGTACAAAGCCCAATTACCCAATTTTGGTAATTAGCCCAACATCATAATTACTTCGGATTAAATAAGCATAATAATAACTTAGCTACGAGACATTAATATAAAAAGGTTGAACATAACTTACAATGATTAAAAATAGCGTAGCGTTACACGGACAGAATTTCGACTTACACCCTTACAACATTCGCTAACATACCCATATTATTGGGATTAAAATTAAAATTAAAATTAAAATTAAAATATAAATATAAATATATACGATATAGATAGAGAGATGGATGGATTTTTGGTGATTTTTGCGATCAGAATTCGTTTGCTTTTATAGGGATTTTTGACTTTTGGGGCTCCGCGACTCGCGGCATTTTTGCCTTCAAACTCCGCGAGTCGCGGAGTTTGAAATTACAGCTCAGTCCCTTTTGGAGTCTTTCTTGCCGACGGTTTATAATATATATATAATATATAATTAATATAATTAATTATATATTATATTATATTTATATACATAGTTAACTTGTAATTTTTAGTCCGTTGCGTCGAGCGTTGAGAGTTGACTCTGGTCCCGGTTCTGGATTTTCGAACGTCCTTGCGTACAATTTTATATTTTGTACTTTGCGTTTTGAATCTTGTACTCTTGTAATTTCGAGACGTTTCTTATCAATAATTGGAACCTCTTTGATTGTCTTTTGTACTTTTGAGCTTTTTGGTCGTTTGCGTCTTCAATTCGTCGAATCTGTCTTTTGTCTTCACCTTTTATTATTTAAATGAATATCACTTTTAAATAGAACAATTGCAACTAAAAGCTTGTCTTTCTTGAGGAATAATGCTATGAAATATATGTTCGTTTTTAGCATTATCATATTCCTTTTTCAAGAAATTGAAAAAGGAATTATATGATATATTGTATACCACCCGAGGGGTTAATGACTGGCTCACGTTACTTATTCGTGGAAATTTTTCCACTGATTTTACATGTCGTCCGATAAGTGTGGGGAAGAATGACCCCATTAGGTGTTAAAAGAAGGGGTAAAGTTTGGTGAAAAACTCATTAATAAATATGCACCATATAAAATGAGTATTGTTCTATGTGCTGCAATTTTCAAAGACTGGCATGAAGTTCAGCAAAATACTTGCATGATGATTGGTTTGTGATAGCGTTTAAGGAATGGATGATGTTCTTATCGTGACAGCCAATTCAGCGCCATCATCCCGTGATCTTCGGCCTAAAGCCTAGAAAGTATTAACTCTATTTCATGCTATTTGCCCTCTCGAATTTACAATTTTTCTGATTTCATGTAATGAGGGCATTACATGATCTTAAGTGTGGGGAAGGAGTAAATTCTTTCGGGTTTTACAAAAACATGGTTTAAAATGGCTTAAAATGTGGGTTTTACAAAAAAAAAAAAATATGGTTTAAAATGGCTTAAAATGTTAAAATTTTTAACTTTATAAATTCATTTTGCATGAATTTATTTTGTATAAAAGACTCAAGAAATAGCCAACTAAGGAAATGATCAACACGCTATATCACATACTTCGCGCAAGGATTCTATAGTACTTTGCTGAATCGGAAATCAAATCCAATACTCATTGAATTAAGGAAGTCAAGTCTTCCAAAATGACGCACTTGCTAACTTATGTTAGAAGATGTAGTCCAGAACAGCTGTAGGTTGATGAAAAATCTTGAAAAGTCATCTCTATCATTGGCTGGAAATCCACCTCACCTCAGCATCAAACCGGATTTTTGGTGGTCAGACTTATCCTAACCATGAGATGGATCTGTCTCGTACAATGGGGGGGGGGGGCACATTGCAAATTAGCTTTTAAGACTAATGAATCTAATCCCCACATGGATGATCTCCGTAAAGATCAACTGCATCTATGTTGACCGCGGTCAACATACATATGCCATAACAAATTGAGGTGTGCAAATTCATGGTTCACCGATGATATTTGGACACGTTATAGTTTCTTCTAAAACTTATGCTATTTTATGAACTATATTTTGTAAAACCATTTTTAGGACATCCGGTTTCAAGTTCCATGATACTTCAATCATGGGGGAGAGTAGCTTGCTAAACGCCGACTGAGGCTTCGGTTTTCAGTTACCCTCAACCGGACTTTGAGGTTAAAACCGGAAAACTTGTTAGTGTAAAAACTAACATGACTATTTTTCAAAATATCAAAAGTTTTTCGCAAAGGTCCTAATTTCCCTAAGGTTCCAAATTTTTAAGAAATGTGGGACTTTAAAATCACCTTTCGACTTTGGTGTGATTTCAATTCGCGTGTGTACTCTAAATGTGTGTGTATAGTTAAAACGCGTGCGTGTGTTACATTGTGAAATAAATAAAAAGTGTGAGTGTGATTTGTGTGTGTTTTCAGAAATGTGTGTTCATTGTAATATATTTTAGTTTTTGTAAGTCTTGCTTGAGGACAATCAAGGTTTAAGTGTGGGGATTTGATAACGCCAAAATTATACATATTTATTGTCGTTATTTCGATTCTATTTTGTATCATTTTGTATGTAATTGTTGTACTTGTGTATTGTAATAAGTTAAAATGTGTGTATAAACCATTGCGAGTGTTGAAGCGAAGATTTATGGAAAATATTGCTGATTTTAGAAGATTATGCGCACCTGCACCGTTTTGGCCATAACTCGGTCATACGAACTCGAAAAAGGGTGAATCCGGAGCCCAGACGTCCGTAACTCAGAGCTCTACAACATCATATTGGAAAATTACCAATAAACAGTACCATATGCGGCGCATCTGCTATAGATGCGGCGCATCTGAGGCCAAAATAGTCCCGACAACTTTAAATGCGGCGCATCTGTGCCAGATGCGGCGCATCTGAGCCAGATGCGGCGCATCTAACTCAGATGCGGCGCATCCGAGGTCCTGCCGACAATTCTGGGTCCTAAAACGCGCTGGAAACTACTAAAAATAAAGGAATGCGGCGCATCACCTTTAGATGCGGCGCATCTGATGCATTTCTGGCCATTTTACCTAACTTTTGAGCCTATTTAAGAAGAGCTTTGGTTACACATTTGAGACACCACAATATAGATTAGTTCTAGTCCGAGAAGGGGGCTTCCCCCAGCCATTCTAAAGGGTTCTTCACCCTTTTAAGCATCAAGATTGAAGAAGGGATCATACGCTACGATAGGTACTATCGGTTTCATTTATTTTAGTGATAAGATTATGAATTCCTATTGTTTCGATTGTATCGTTGTAACCTTCATTGTTATGATTGGCTAAAGCCTTGTGTGTTTACTTTAATGTAAGATTTATGGTTTGGGATTGTTTTATCATTTAATGTTATTTAAGTTACTATGATGTTTGATTGATTAAATTACCATGTCCAACCAAAAGAACCATAGTTATGCTAGTTTGGTACTTTCCTTCAATTACATAGATTGTTAACTACATGTGACACTAGGAACACAATCTATGCTTCAATACTTTTAGTAATCTAGACGGGTAAACATATACTTAATTGACGACTTTGCTATATGTTTAGATCGGTAATTGAATAAGTACTAGAACTACATAGTCATGAATTTACCTCAAGTGATTGTTGTAATTTAGGTTTTACGTGAGTTTAATCGGATTGGGTCTAATTAATCTAATCAATCTAAATCAACTATGTTCTTCCATAGATCCATTGTTGTAAGTATCCATTTACTCTAGTTCATTTATACAAGTTATGAATTGGTTTATGTGAGTTTATCAATGTTCATGGCTAGTACTTCAACACCTAGTGATTTAGACATCTACATGTGAGTGTAGAATGGTAATTGAATGGTAACTAGATTTTACAATAGTGTAGTTTATTTAGAGTGATCTTAATAAACTAGGTTTTATGTGAATTCAACCAAGGAGGAGTCTTATTGATTAAACATAGGTAAAGAAGAACTAATGACAAGGTTTATGTGAATTTACTAAGTTTATAGTTCTCGGTTTATAGATATTGTGAGATTGATATGAACCATTTACTTGTAACTACAAAATAACGGGTTTAAGTATAAAAGAACAATCCTTATCATTTATCAGGCATTGAAGTAAACACCGCCTTCTCATCCTTGTTATTTATCTCATTTTATTTTCCCGTTTGTTACTTAACAAGTCTACAATTAAAACTCCCCATTTTCTTAGAATAATTAACTGTTTTTGAAGTCCTTAAAACAAACTTCTCCCTGTAGATCGAACTGGTCAATTTACTTGCTAGTTACTACATGATCGGGTTTTAGTTGCCTGTATTATGTGTTAATTATTAAGCATATTGTCTACATTTTAATGGTTACGTCTTAACACATCACTATTATATCAATAATATTTAAAAGAATAATAACAAATCTATATACTTATATAAAAAAGAGTGTGTTCAAGCATAGTTGTCAACATGAAAGTAATTATAGGAAATGAGGACAAGTGGATTTTACACATGTCAAATTCTCAAATTTTCTAATTACAATTAATCTATAATTAACAAATACTAAATAAATAAAAAAAACATTAACTGAAAAGAGGATTAATAAAATAAATAAATATAAATATTAAATATATAGTTTAAAAAAAGGAACGCGTATACAGAAGACTTTGTCAAATAAAAACTTATTTCACTTTTACTATAACTATGAAAATTAGTTTTTATCTCACTTTTCCTTAATGTTTCTTTCTCAATGATCTATCTTAGTCTAAACTAGTTATCGAACCCTCGCTTCGCGCCGGGGGTTCGGTTTTCAATGTATTTTATTACGTTTAGTAAAATTATTTTGTGGATAACGATGATGTCGTTGAAGCGCAACTCGAGTCGAACTAAAAGGTATAACCCGTGAGAGATTTAAATGTTATTTTAAATTAATAATATATGTGCATCTCCGCGTTTCGCTATGGAATTGTCGACTTTTAAAAATTTAAACGCAAAATCAACGTGTATGAAAAGTACCCCAAATATTTAGCTTTTTTAAAAAGCGTCCGTTTTGTGTATAGCTAGTGACATTGTGTTTCTAAAATTATTTCGAGTTTAACGATGGTGTCGGAAAAATTTAACTCGTTGCGAGCGAGAAGATATGACCCGTTGAATATTTGGGTGGAGTTTATTTAAGATTTTTTTATAAAAATGGTTAATTGACATTTTACCCCATGTTTGGGGGGTCGATTTGAATTTTTCAAAAAAGTGTGGGGGGCGTTTTTGATAAAATGAAATTTAGTTAAAATAAAAAAAAAAGTGAAAAGTCGAAAAGTTGACTCTGGTTACTATTCATAAATTTTGTCTGTTAGTTAATATGTAAATGTGCTTTAAGTTGTTTGATCCATTTTTATTTTGTTATCAATATGTAGTTATTGAAAACAGCGGGTCGATATATAACGGTTTTTTGAGCAGCCGTGCATCGCACGGGCTCAAAACCTAGTATGATTATATATGTAAATAAAAATTACAAAAACAATAAATATATCAAACGAGCCGAGTTTGAGCTCTAAAGAATTTAAACAGAGCTCGAGCCTACCCAGCAAGTACTAACACTTCTTTTTGGGTTTCAAAATAATATTTTGTTGATAACTAGCACATATTTTAACGGAGTACAAAAACTCTTTCTCATAGGATTTTAACTCAAAAAGTATATCAGGTTAAAAATATGAAGTTAATTGTTTATATTCGAAAACAAGTATAAATATTAGAAAATTTTGACACTTGTTTTGAAATGGAAAAAAATTATAAATAACATAACATAATCTAATCTCGTCAAATCTAAACTATAAAGAAGTAAGACAAACATAACATAATCTAATCCAATGTTCTATGGTAAGAAAAACAATTTCAGAAACACCTCCAAAAATATTAAAATATCTTTAAATAACTTGATGAACGTATAAAAAGACCAAAACTGAATAGCCATATAGTATGTCGAACGACAACAGAAAACAAAGTTCACACGTACCTAAAAAACACACTTTCAAGAAAATACTACACCATCATATCATTTATCTCCAAACAAGGCCACCATCTTCTCACTTGAAGCACTTGGCATCCAAAAGTGCTTCACCCTCAAAAGGCTCCATATCCTCAATCATTTGATTCACTCGTTCCTTTTGTGCCTCATCGGATAGGTCAACCTTGGTCCACTCGTAAAGCTCCATGTCGTAGCACTCATCCAACACAAACTTGGGGATCTCTGGCCCACGGAATAGCCACAAACCCTTCACCTTGAATGGAGGCTCGTTTCCGATAATCAACATCTTTCCAAAAGCGTACTTCCGGCAAAGATCCATACGTTGGAGGAATCCACCGACCTTGTTCATGGTGACAAAGGAGACCATGTTCTCATCATTGTACTTATAATCGCAAAACCATAAAGAGTAACCCTCTGGATCAAACATGTCCCAAAAACCTGCAAGTGTCACATATATATGATTCATGTTAGTGATAACACATATCATCATCATCATCACCATCATTCAATAACACAAGATAGTGTGATAACGTTTTGTTAAGGTACGAGTCCTAGTAATTGTAGCATAATAGATGACAACTATGCACCCCAAATGATCATTGGCTCTGTTTACGTTTTATCTCTACAATATCAAGTTGAATAGAATATAAGACTGAGTTAAATACTTAAATAGAATTAAATACTTAAATAGAAGGGGTTTGATTGAGTTGACAGAACGTATCCATTAAAGTTAAATAGATGATTCTTTGATATAAATCACTATTTAAAATTTTTGGCAACAATTGTCCCCTTCTAGTCCAACCAAAGGATTGCCATTTTCAGAAAATATGGCAAGTGCCGAGACAAAAGTTTCATATTCATCCAAATTTAAACTGGATACAAAGGACAGACACAAGTTTCATTTTCATTCAAATTCAAATGGGATATAAAAGACAGACAATACCTTTGATTGCAACCTCACGAAAGTTGCTCTTAGTGTTGGAGTAAAGTCTCTTCCAGTCATCCAAGACCATCTTACTCGGGGGTAGTAAATCAAGAGGATTTTTTGCTTTGGGCTTTGGTGCCTCCTCTTCATCTGCGACCTCAGGTTTGGGTGCGGGGGCTGCTTCTTTCTTTACCTCCTTTTTGGGCTCAGCTTTCTTAGCCTCGGGTTTCTTTGCAGAAGCAAGAGGAAGAGTGGCTTCTGCTTGCTTGACTTCACCAGTTATCTTGCTAATGTTTGGTTGATTGATCATGGTCCAAAAGTACCTCTCAACATGTGGATACTCAGACGTAAAGCTCTTGGGCATCAAGAACTTAAAACCCAATAGCAAGTTGCAAGTGGTGATAATATCAGCCAACGTCACAGAATCACCAACCAAAAAAGTATGTGAAGCAAGATGTGTGTTCAGAGCATCAAGACCTCTCTTCACACCAGCAATAAAATTCTCCTCGGCCTTCAAACCACACGCATATTTATTAGTTGAAAATTCTACATAAATTGTATTAAAGAGTACATACCAATAAATCAATAAAAAGTTATAAAAGTAGAGTTAAACAAAAATACCATAACTGTAAAAAAATAAACCTTTTCATTAGATTATTTCAAAATGTAATTAAATGAAGTTGACTTAGTATGTGACACTTCAAATTATGCTACAATGCTCAATGCTCATTGTACCGTGTAAGAAATAGTTTACTAGAAGGTTGTTGATAAAAGAATAAAAGAAAACTATTTTCAAGTAAGAATGTAGAGTTTAAAGAGAAAAATAAATGACTAACAGGTTTGATGTAGGTCCCATATCCCATTCTTGGATATAGCCAGCGTGTCAAATTTGAATCAATCTCAAATGAAGAAAAGTCAATCCACTGCTCAATTTGGCCCTGTAGGTTTTTAAGAGAAAACAAAAGTCTCATTTATAAGTACCACGATTGCATCATCTGAAAAAAGAGAAAGAGGGGTGGGAAACTTGCATATTCAATCGGTGAAGATCCAAAAAGAGAGCTTCCACGGGCAACTGCGGCAACCAAAAAGATATAATAAGCACCACAACCAAAAATCAAATAAATATATTAAACAATAAGCTACTTTGTTACTCACCAAAGCGAGCAATTGCATTACTCTCAAATACAGGGCCATCTGGAGTCTCAAGGACAGGAATCTACACAAATGAAGTGTTAAATTTGAAAAAACAGGTGATAATGTAAGGGATTTAGTACAGTAGACCACAATAATACGATAAAATAAACATACCTTTCCAATGGGGTTCATCTTCAAAAACTCAGGAGACTTGTTTGACACGCCCATCTCAAAATTATCAACCATTTTGACTTCAACACCAACATATTCTGCAGCAATTAGCGCCTTGTAGACATTCTTGTTTTCCCTTCCAGCATGCATAATCTGCAACCATGTGATGGTTCACATACAATAAACAAACAACCAACGATTAGATAACATATGATATAATTCATAAGTCCAAATCTAAGAAATACAAAACCAGATCTGCTAAAACTGGAGTAAAATATAACCACAATACTAGACCCGTAAGTAGTTCAAAAAGAATGTCAATTGTTTAAAAAATTTGAAAATCATAAATACATTCAATAATACATAATCACACAGACAATCAACATAACACTTGAGTTTCTACCAGATTCTGATCATTCTAACCTCAACTAGACAGTATAGAATACAAAAGAGTCAATCAAAAATAGAAGTGGCAATTTCCACCGACTTAACTAAATGGGTCATCACAAATCACAAACTAAGTGTATACTAGATTTGATCAAAAATAGACGTAGCAATTTCCACCTAGTAAACAAAATGGGTCATCGCCAATTAAAGTGTTTACTAAATTTGAATGAAAATAGAGGTGGCAATTTGCACTGACTTAAACAATATGGAACATCTGGAATAAAAATTTACATCCAACGAATTAAACTCAAATTATTAAGATACTGTAAATAACACAGGTATTAACAGACTAGTTTAGTTACTGAAAAATCAAAAATTTAATCAGAATACTAATGTTAATATATGTTTTTAATTATTATGTGATATGTGATATAACAATTATTGTAATCGTAGCTATACATTTTTATAATTCCATTAACTGTTTAAACTTTTATTACCTTATAAATAGCAGCTTATAAACATCAATTCAATCAAAAATCAAGTTTTTTAAATGTTTACTTACAATCAACTAATACAGATTCGGATATCACTATAGTTACAAAACCAAATCATGATCAATATATTAATTCCACTATACGCATCAAAATCATCTGAGAGCATAATATCGTCATTATTTAAATGAAATCTTAGTATCATTAATGATTTAAATACAATACAGCTATCAAAACAGAGAATCAGTAAGAATTTAATTAATATCATATCCAGCACAAACTATGCATATATGAAATTAAAACTATAAAAAAATCAAGAGAATTAACAGCAAATAACTAACCAGCGCCATTGCTTAAAGAACAAACGATCGCCTTTTGATGCCGATCTGAATTAATAGAGTATAAAAGCTATTAAAATCAACGTTTAGAGATGCAAAGCATATATAACGTTTAAGACGAATGAATCTATGAAGACGATACCTGATGATGCAGCTGCGAGCGTTTAACCCCCAATATAAGTTTTAGCGGAAGAATGCGAATTAGGGTTTGGTAAAGAGTGCACGGATTATAAAAGGTGTGATGGGTTTGTTGTTTTATGAATGGGCCATTTCGGTTATAACGAAAATGTAATTTCAGCCCATTATGAATAACATTCCCATAGCCCAGTAAGATTTATTACTAAAATAAAGAAAATTACGAAGTTGGTCTACGTGATTTACCTCGAATTACGCTGGTGGTCTTGGTACTTTTTTTGACGTGATTAGTCACCATGATTTAAAGTAGTTATTCTGATGGTCCATATCACTAACGTTCGTTAGATAATTTCGTTTAGGGATTATCACCAAAAAGCCAATTTTTTTGAATTTGTTTGCGTGAGAGCCCATAAAAAAAAGTTTGACAATTTGCACTCACAAGGAGCAAGATGCCTCTTGCTCCCTTACGCCTTGCGTCCTTGCGACCTTAGTCACACTTGAGAGTAAGGAGCAAGGAGCAAGGAGCCTCTTGCTCCCTTGCTTCTAGGTGTAAGCAAGGACGCAAGGTGCCTCTTGCTCCCTTGCTTCCACGTGGGAGCAAGGTGTCTCTTGCTCCCTTACTCCCAGGTGGAAGCAAGGGAGCAAGATGCACCTTGCGTCCTTGCTTCCACCTGTGAGCAAGGGAGCAAGAGGCACTTTGCGTCCTTGCTTCCACCTGGGAGCAAGATGCACCTTGCTTCCACCTGGGAGCAAGGGGCACCTTGCGTCCTTGTTTCCACCTGGGAGCAAGGGAGCAAGAGGCACCTTGCTCCTTGCTCTCAAGTGTGACTAAGGTCGCAAGGACGCAAGGGAGCAAGAAGCATCTTGCTTCTTGCGAGGGCAAATTGTCAAACTTTTTTTATGGGCTCTCACGCAAACAAGTTCAAAAAAATGGGCTTTTTGGTGATAATACCTTTCGTTTAACACTCTCACATGTCAAGCACAAGAGAATTTAATCGTCATTTTACTTTCCTCTTTGCATTCATTTTCATCTTCGTCACAACAAAATGCATAAGCTGTAATCTACTATACAACATTCTACTTTCCTTTTTTTTCATTACTCGAATGTTGCATGTAATTAAGCAAATTGTTCAAATAAAAAAAATTATGACATCCTGCCCATATTGTAAAATATTATGAATATATGAATATTCCAACGCAAGACGCAAATCGTTTGCGTATGGACATGACTGAAACTTTTGCTCGGAACCAATAATTTCTAAGTCATGACAAAAAAAATCCGGTTAACCATAATCGCATGCGATTTGCGAATTGGCCAAATTCTGGATATTTCTATACCCAAGCGATTTGTTTATGGCTCTATTTTCAGACCACAACCTCTTTGAAATATCATAGTTTTTGATTTGTAGCTCGGACTCAGTCATTGTTTTGAAACCATGTATTATTTTCAAGTCAATCTGTTGCCAAACTATCAAAATCCCATTTTTTAAATATGACCTGGTTTTACGATTTGTGTTCAAATACAAAGTGTGAGATTTTTGTTATTTATATAATTTGATTGAAGAAGTTCATTTTATTTAACTCCATTAGGTGGTAATTTTATGAAATTGCATATTAAATATATAACAAAAATTACAAAACGCACATTTATAATTTGAACGTAAATCACAATACGAGGTCGAATATTGAAATAAATTGAGACTTCAATAGTTTGTCAACGGGTAAATTTTTAAAAAAATATACGGTTTCAAAAACAAGTTAACTAAATCAGAGTTACGAATTTAAAGATTTGACATTTCAATGTTTAGAGGTATGTTCTGAAAATCAAGTCATACACAAATTGTTTCATTATCGGTGTGTCCGGATTTGGCCCTAGTCACAAATCGCTTTTGAATGTCCATACTCATATGATTTGCTCCTTGCTTTGGGAGATTCGTACTTTACGATTTTTTTTTTATTTTTTTTTTATTTTTATTTTTTTTGGCCACAATGCCATAATAGATTTTTTTGGAAGTTGGTTAGTAACCCTTTTATATATCTGTGTAATATATTTTATAAATAATTACTCAAACTTAAAATACTAAGTGGGCATGTATAAATCAGTCAGTTGTTTTTCCGCAAATTTCTTTTTAAAAAAATCCGTTCGATTGCTTACCTTGAACTCATATTAATTAATTTATATAGTGTAGGTTTGGAGTTAAAATCACTTGGTTACATTTCATTTAATAAGAGTTATAAACACACATGATTACATAAATGATCGTCGTTCGACTAGAAAGTAACGAACATTTGAAATAGTGGGATATTAATGTTTTAAGTATAAAGTATGAAACCAAATTAAACAATAGTTTTCATATATTTTTTTTTTTTTTTTGAAAGGCAAGTTGTTGGCATCGAATACTCTCATTTATCACGCACGCACGCGTTCTCGGGCAGGAAACCCGAACCGCATTACAGGGTCCGAACCTTATACCATCCCGACAGGCAGGCGGTCGGACCTGAGTCCTGAATACGGGTCGGTAAAACCTTCCCCGGGGCAATTAGACTTTCAGAAAATAATTCCCACGAATATTTTAAGGGGAGGGACTCGAACTTGAGACCTCCCCACCTCTCTCCCAATGCACAAGTGCAAAGGGGTGAATCACTAGACCACAAGGGTGAGTTCATATGAAATAAAACTTTAAGTCATTGTTTTCATTTGAAATACAACTTTAAGTTCAACAATGATCATCTGATGTGAATATAAACACGGCTTAATCAGTTGTTATTTTCATTTAGACCATCTCTAACGTTCCCGTGCTGGAGCCCAAGTGCACCCAACACGCCGCCAACACGTGGCTAACGCGGCGTGTTGGTGGTTAAATATTCCGGCGTGCTGGAGGTGAACACTGGAAGAAGGGACCGCGTGCAAAGTTTTTTGGTCAACGTGTTTGATGATTATTGGTTCTTTTGAATTCATATACAAAGGATATATTTTGTTTAACGGATATAAAATTAAATAATTAAATAATTAAATAATTAAATAAATAAATAAATAAAACCTTATAAATACAACACAAAATCAAACACACTTTCACATTCATTTCTCTATACTCTTTCAATTTTCTAAACAAAACATTACTCCAAATGAATGCCTTTTTACGCATTGTCGACGATAATTCTTCGAACGATGAAATATTATTAAATGTTATGCGTTCGTGCGACGAAGAGCTAGACCAAGAAGGTGGTGAAGGCTCACATCAGAGACCGCCACGAGGACCCCGAATGTATCTTCATAGAGATCGCGAAGGTGCGGCTCAACGTTTATGGAATGACTATTTATCTGATAATCCTACGTTTCCTGATCACAAATTTAAAAGACGATTTCGAATGCAACCGCAATTATTCATGTGTATCATAACAGGTATATCTGAATGCTCTTTGAATCTTTTACACGTTTGAATTTTTTAAACAAAAATACGACGCGTGTGGTCGTCAAAGTTTTAATATCTATCAAAAATGCACATCTGCATTACGCAAGTTGGCCTACGGTACAGGGGTGACATGTGGGACGAATTTTGTATATGAGTGAGCAAACATCATTAAACTGTTTAGACGACTTTTGTTTATGTGTTACTAATTTGTACCAAAAAGAGTATTTACGAAAACCAACTGCACACGGTATTCAATGAATTTACGCATCGCACGAAACAAAACATAGTTTTAGGGGGATGGTTGGGAGCATCGATTGCATGCATTGAGAATGGAAGAATCGTCTTGTTGCATGGCAAGGGCAACACACAAGTGGTCATCACAAAAAACCAACTCCTATTCTCAAAGTTGTAGCTTCGTATGATATGTGGATATGGCACGTCTATTTTGGTGTTGCAGGTTTCAACAATGATATCAATGTGTTAAATTGATCACCATTGTTTGATTTTATTAAGAACGGTACCACTTCATGATCAAGTATAGATTGATCGGGTCGGGTTCGGTCCATGCTTGACATCAATGAAGGGGGATTTATGTAGTGACCCACACTTTTCCATGTTTATATATATTAAATGAAATTGATATTACATGATTAAGTGTTTCCAACATGTTAAGCAATCAAACTTGTTAAGACTTGATTAATTGAAATAGGTTTTATATAGACAATTGACCACCCAAGTTGACCGGTGATTCACGAACGTTAAAACTTGTAAAAACTATATGATGACATATATATGGTTATATATATAGTTAACATGATATTATGATAAGTAAGTATCTCATTAGGTATTTTAATAATGAGTTATATACATAAAAATGAGACTATTAAATTAAGAAACTCGAAAACGATATATATAACAATTATCGTTATAACAACATCTTACTAATTACATATGAATCATATTAAGATATTGTTACACTATGTTTAATCATGATAAATGATAAGTAAACATGTCATTAAGTGTATTAACAATGAACTACATATGTAAAAACAAGACTACTAACTTAATGATTTCGAAACGAGACATATATGTAACGATTATCATTGTAACAATATTTAACTGTATATATATATCATACTAAGATATACTAATATATCATAATATCATGATAATGTAATAATTTAACATCTCTTTAGATATAATAAACAATGGGTTAACAACATTTAACAAGATCGTTAACCTAAAGGTTTCAAAACAACACTTACATGTAACGACTAACGATGAATTAACGACTCAGTTAAAATGTATATACATGTAGTGTTTTAATATGTATTCATACACTTTTGAAAGACTTCGAGACACTAATCAAAGCACTTCTACTTAACAAAAATGCTTACAATTACATCCTCATTCATTTTCATCAACAATTCTACTCGTATGTACTCGTATTTGTACTCGTACAATACACAGCTTCTAAATGTATTTACTATTGGTATATACACTCAAATGATCAGCTCTTAGCAGCCCATGTGAGTCACCTAACCATGTGTGAACCATCATTTAACATCTAGCATGAAATATCTCACAAAATAACAAACTAATGGAGCCTATATGATGGATCATAATTCACGTGAAGCTAGGTGTACACAAACACTTTCATTTTGCAACTTACATGCATCAAACTACTCTCTCAAGTGTTCTTCCATTGTTCTAAGTGTTCTTCATCATCTTCATCAAAATCTAGCTCAATCTAGTTCATAAATCCGCACATAAACTAAGTTATAAAACAACTACTCAAGAACACACCAACAACACTTCCAAGTTTGCTAGCTTACTTCTAATCTTGCAAATCCACTTTGAGTGATCATCCAACCTCAAGAAATCTTTCTTATTTACAGTAAGATATCTTTCTAATACAAGGTAATACTTATATTCAAACTTTAATTCAATTTCTATAACTTTAACAATCTTATTTCGAGTGGAAATCTTACTTGAACTTGTTTTCATGTCATGATTCTACTTCAAGAACTTTCAAGCCATCCAAGGATCCTTTGAAGCTAGATCTATTTTTCTCATTTCCAGTAGGTTTATCCACAAAACCTGAGGTAGTAATGATGTTCATAACATCATTCGATTCATATATATAAAACTACCTTATTCGAAGGTTTAAACTTGTAATCACTAGAACATAGTTTAGTTAATTCTAAACTTGTTCACAAACAAAAGTTAATCCTTCTAAATTGACTTTTAAAATCAATTAAACACATGTTCTATATCTATATGATATGCTAACTTAATGATTTAAAACCTGAAAACACGAAAAACACCGTAAAACCGGATATACTCCGTCGTAGTAACACCGCGGGCTGTTTTGGGTTAGTTAATTAAAAACTATGATAAACTTTGATTTAAAAGTTGTTCTTCTGGAAAAATGATTTTTCTTATGAACATGAAACTATATCCAAAAATCATGGTTAAACTCAAAGTGGAAGTATGTTTTCCAAAATGGTCATCTAGACGTCGTTCTTTCGACTGAAATGACTACCTTTACAAAAATTACTTGTAATCTGTATTTCCGACTATAAACTTATACTTTTTCTGTTTAGATTCATAAACTTAAGTTCAATATGAAACCATAGCAACTTAAATCACTCAAAACGGATTTAAAACGAAGAAGTTATGGGTAAAACAAGATTGGATAATTTTGCTTGTTGTAGCTACGTGAAAATTGGTAACAAATCTATATTAATCATATCCTAGCTAACTCATATTGTATTATACATGTATTCTAATATATTATGTAATCTTGGGATACCATAGACACCTATGCAAATGTTTTGACATATCATATCGACCCATGTATATATATTATTTGGAACAACCATAGACACTCTATATGCAGTAATGTTTGAGTTAGCTATACATGGTTGAGGTTGATTCCAAAAATATATATACTTTGAGTTGTGATCTAGCCTGATAAGTGTATACACTGGGTCGTGGATTGATTCAAGATAATATATATCAATTTATCTCTGTACATCTAACTGTGGATAACTAGTTGTAGGTTACTAACGAGGACAGCTGACTTAATAAACTCAAATCATTATAACGTAATAAAAAATATTGTATATATATTTTGAACATACTTTGATATATATGTACATATTTGTTATAGGTTCGTGAATCGACCAGTGGTCAAGTCTTACTTCCCGACGAAGTAAAAATCTGTGAAAGTGAGTTATAGTCCCACTTTTTAAATCTAACATTTTTGGGATGAGAATACATGCAGTTTTATAAATGTTTTACAAAATAGACACAAGTAAATGAAACTACATTCTATGGCTGGATTATTCAACCGAATATGCCCCTTTTTAGTCTGGTAATTTAAGAATTAGGGAACAGACACCCTAATTGACGCAAATCCTAAAGATAGATCTATTGGGTTCAACAAACCCCATCCAAAGTACCGGATGCTTTAGTACTTCGAATTTATCATGTCCGAAGGGAGTCCCGGAATGATAGGGGATATTCTATATGCATCTTGTTAAGGTCGGTTACCAGGTGTTCACCATATGAATGATTTTTATCTCTATGTGTGGGATGTATATTGAAATATGAAATCTTGTGGTCTATTATTACAATTTGATAAATATATATGTTAAACCTATAACTCACCAATATTTTTGTTGACGTTTAAAGCATGTTTATTCTCAGGTATTTATTAAGAGCTTCCGTTGTTGCATGCTAAAATATGGACAAGATTTGGTGTCAGCATGCTTGTATAATATTGTTTAAAACTGCATTCGAGATTTATTTTGTTGTAACATATTAATATTGTAAACCAATATGTATTGGTAGTGTGTAAGTGTGATATTTTTAGATTATCATTTCTGGATAATCTAGGTGGTTTCCTTTTAACCTTGCCGATAAAATAAAGGTTATGGTTTGTTTTTAAAAACGAATGCAGTCTTTGAAAAACGTCTCATATAGAGGTCAAAACCTCGCAACGAAATCAATTAATATGGAACGTTTATAATCAATATGAATGGGACATTTCAATTTAAGGGTCAATTGAGTTTAACTCTCCGGTCCGGAGTACCGTGAATAACCCCTCACGAGATGATGATCTCTGTAGGGGTGGTTAAACATAGACCCACCATCGACGGGTTGTCCGGTTAATGATGGCTCGCTCAGGGAATAGGGTTTATGTTCATAGAATGTTACCTGTATATCGAGAGTGTCTAGTGATACGCTGTGAGTCCGGTAGCGCAGGTAGAGAGGGCGCTATATAGATAGCGCAGTTAGTCCGTACGTGGGTACTAAAAATAGTATGTGTGTAACTGAAATGTCCCGTTCTTATTGATTAAAAACGTTCCATATTAATTGATTTCGTTGCGAGGTTTTGACCTCTATATGAGACGTTTTTCAAAGACTGCATTCATTTTTTTAAAACAAACCATAACCTTTATTTCATAAATAAAGATTTAAAAAGCTTTATGTAGATTATCAAATAATGATAATCTAAAATATCCTGTTTACACACGACCATTACATAATGGTTTACAATACAAATATGTTACATCGAAATCAGTTTCTTGAATGCAGTTTTTACACAATATCATACAAACATGGACTCCAAATCTTGTCCTTATTTTAGTATGTAACAGCGGAAGCTCTTAATATTCACCTGAGAATAAACATGCTTTAAACGTCAACAAAAATGTTGGTGAGTTATAGGTTTAACCTATATATATCAAATCGTAACAATAGACCACAAGATTTCATATTTCAATACACATCCCATACATAGAGATAAAAATCATTCATATGGTGAACACCTGGTAACCGACATTAACAAGATGCATATATAAGAATATCCCCATCATTCCGGGACACCCTTCGGATATGATATAAATTTCGAAGTACTAAAGCATCCGGTACTTTGGATGGGGTTTGTTAGGCCCAATAGATCTATCTTTAGTATTCGCGTCAATTAGGGTGTCTGTTCCCTAATTCTTAGATTACCAGACTTAATAAAAAGGGGCATATTCGATTTCGATAATTCAACCATAGAATGTAGTTTCACGTACTTGTGTCTATTTTGTAAATCATTTATAAAACCTGCATGTATTCTCATCCCAAAAATATTAGATTTTAAAAGTGGGACTATAACTCACTTTCACAGATTTTTACTTCGTCGGGAAGTAAGACTTGGCCACTGGTTGATTCACGAACCTATAACAATATATACATATATATCAAAGTATGTTCAAAATATATTTACAACACTTTTAATATATTTTGATGTTTTAAGTTTATTAAGTCAGCTGTCCTCGTTAGTAACCTACAACTAGTTGTCCACAGTTAGATGTACAGAAATAAATCGATAAATATTATCTTGAATCAATCCACGACCCAGTGTATACGTATCTCAGTATTGATCACAACTCAAACTATATATATTTTGGAATCAACCTCAACCCTGTATAGCTAACTCCAACATTCACATATAGAGTGTCTATGGTTGTTCCGAAATATATATAGATGTGTCGACATGATAGGTCGAAACATTGTATACGTGTCTATGGTATCTCAAGATTACATAATATACAATACAAGTTGATTAAGTTATGGTTGGAATAGATTTGTTACCAATTTTCACGTAGCTAAAATGAGAAAAATTATCCAATCTTGTTTTACCCATAACTTCTTCATTTTAAATCCGTTTTGAGTGAATCAAATTGCTATGGTTTCATATTGAACTCTATTTTATGAATCTAAACAGAAAAGTATAGGTTTATAGACGTAAAAATAAGTTACAAGTCGTTTTTGTAAAGGTAGTCATTTCAGTCGAAAGAACGACGTCTAGATGACCATTTTAGAAAACATACTTCCACTTTGAGTTTAACCATAATTTTTGGATATAGTTTCATGTTCATAATAAAAATCATTTTCTCTGAATAACAACTTTTAAATCAAAGTTTATCATAGTTTTTAATTAACTAACCCAAAACAGCCCGCGGTGTTACTACGACGGCGTAAATCCGGTTTTACGGTGTTTTTCATGTTTCCAGGTTTTAAATCATTAAGTTAGCATATCATATAGATATAGAAAATGTGTTTAGTTGATTTTAAAAGTCAAGTTAGAAGGATTAACTTTTGTTTGCGAACAAGTTTAGAATTAACTAAACTATGTTCTAGTGATTACAAGTTTAAACCTTCGAATAAGATAGCTTTATATGTATGAATAGAATGATGTTATGAACATCATTACTACCTTAAGTTCCTTGGATAAACCTACTGAAAAAGAGAAAAATGGATCTAGCTTCAATGGATCCTTGGATGGCTCGAAGTTCTTGAAGCAGAATCATGACACGAAAACAAGTTCAAGTAAGATCATCACTTGAAATAAGATTGTTATAGTTATAGAAATTGAACCAAAGTTTGAATATGATTATTACCTTGTATTAGAATGATAACCTACTGTAAGAAACAAAGATTTCTTGAGGTTGGATGATCACCTTACAAGATTGGAAGTGAGCTAGCAAACTTGAAAGTATTCTTGATTTTATGAAACTAGAACTTTTGGAATTTATGAAGAACACTTAGAACTTGAAGATAGAACTTGAGAGAGATCAATTAGATGAAGAAAATTGAAGAATGAAAGTGTTTGTAGGTGTTTTTGGTCGTTGGTGTATGGATTAGATATAAAGGATATGTAATTTTGTTTTCATGTAAATAAGTCATGAATGATTACTCATATTTTTGTAATTTTATGAGATATTTCATGCTAGTTGCCAAATGATGGTTCCCACATGTGTTAGGTGACTCACATGGGCTGCTAAGAGCTGATCATTGGAGTGTATATACCAATAGTACATACATCTAAAAGCTGTGTATTGTACGAGTACGAATACAGGTGCATACGAGTAGAATTGTTGATGAAACTGAACGAGGATGTAATTGTAAGCATTTTTGTTAAGTAGAAGTATTTTGATAAGTGTATTGAAGTCTTTCAAAAGTGTATAAATACATATTAAAACACTACATGTATATACATTTTAACTGAGTCGTTAAGTCATCGTTAGTCGTTACATGTAAGTGTTGTTTTGAAACCTTTAGGTTAACGATCTTGTTAAATGTTGTTAACCCAATGTTTATAATATCAAATGAGATTTTAAATTATTATATTATCATGATATTATCATGTATGAATATCTCTTAATATGATATATATACATTAAATGTCTTTACAACGATAATCGTTACATATATGTCTCGTTTAAAAATCATTAAGTTAGTAGTCTTGTTTTTACATATGTAGTTCATTGTTAATATACTTAATGATATGTTTACTTATCATAGTATCATGTTAACTATATATATATCCATATATATGTCATCATATAGTTTTTACAAGTTTTAACGTTCGTGAATCACCGGTCAACTTGGGTGGTCAATTGTCTATATGAAACATATTTCAATTAATCAAGTCTTAACAAGTTTGATTGCTTAACATGTTGGAAACATTTAATCATGTAAATATCAATCTCAATTAATATATATAAACATGGAAAAGTTCGGGTCACTACAGTACCTACCCGTTAAATAAATTTCGTCCCGAAATTTTAAGCTGTTGAAGGTGTTGACGAATCTTCTGGAAATAGATGCGGGTATTTCTTCTTCATCTGATCTTCACGCTCCCAGGTGAACTCGGGTCCTCTACGAGCATTCCATCGAACCTTAACAATTGATATCTTGTTTTGCTTAAGTCTTTTAACCTCACGATCCATTATTTCGACGGGTTCTTCGATGAATTGAAGTTTTTCGTTGATTTGGATTTCATCTAACGGAATAGTGAGATCTTCTTTAGCAAAACATTTCTTTAAATTCAAGACGTGGAAAGTGTTATGTACAGCCGCGAGTTGTTGAGGTAACTCTAGTCGGTAAGCTACTGGTCCGATACGATCAATAATCTTGAATGGTCCAATATACCTTGGATTTAATTTCCCTCGTTTACCAAATCGAACAACGCCTTTCCAAGGTGCAACTTTAAGCATGACCATCTCTCCCATTTCAAATTCTATATCTTTTCTTTTAATGTCAGCGTAGCTCTTTTGTCGACTTTGGGCGGTTTTCAACCGTTGTTGAATTTGGATGATCTTCTCGGTAGTTTCTTGTATAATCTCCGGACCCGTAATCTGTCTATCCCCCACTTCACTCCAACAAATTGGAGACCTGCACTTTCTACCATAAAGTGCTTCAAACGGCGCCATCTCAATGCTTGAATGGTAGCTGTTGTTGTAGGAAAATTCTGCTAACGGTAGATGTCGATCCCAACTGTTTCCGAAATCAATAACACATGCTCGAAGCATGTCTTCAAGCGTTTGTATCGTCCTTTCGCTCTGCCCATCAGTTTGTGGATGATAGGCAGTACTCATGTCTAGATGAGTTCCTAATGCTTGCTGTAATGTCTGCCAGAATCTTGAAATAAATCTGCCATCCCTATCAGAGATAATAGAGATTGGTATTCCATGTCTGGAGATGACTTCCTTCAAATACAGTCGTGCTAACTTCTCCATCTTGTCATCTTCTCTTATTGGCAAGAAGTGTGCTGATTTGGTGAGATGGTCAACTATTACCCAAATAGTATCAAAACCACTTGCAGTCCTTGGCAATTTAGTGATGAAATCCATGGTAATGTTTTCCCATTTCCATTCCGGGATTTCGGGTTGTTGAAGTAGACCTGATGGTTTCTGATGCTCAGCTTTGACCTTAGAACACGTCAAACATTCTCCTACGTATTTAGCAACATCGGCTTTCATACCCGGCCACCAAAAATGTTTCTTGAGATCCTTGTACATCTTCCCCGTTCCAGGATGTATTGAGTATCTGGTTTTATGAGCTTCTCTAAGTACCATTTCTCTCATATCTCCAAATTGTGGTACCCAAATCCTTTCAGCCCTATACCGGGTTCCGTCTTCCCGAATATTAAGATGCTTCTCCGATCCTTTGGGTATTTCATCCTTTAAATTTCCCTCTTTTAAAACTCCTTGTTGCGCCTCCTTTATTTGAGTAGTAATGTTATTATGAATCATTATATTCATAGATTTTACTCGAATGGGTTCTCTGTCCTTCCTGCTCAAGGCATCGGCTACCACATTTGCCTTCCCCGGGTGGTAACGAATCTCAAAGTCGTAATCATTCAATAATTCAATCCACCTACGCTGCCTCATATTCAGTTGTTTCTGATTAAATATGTGTTGAAGACTTTTGTGGTCGGTATATATAATACTTTTGACCCCATATAAGTAGTGCCTCCAAGTCTTTAATGCAAAAACAACCGCGCCTAATTCCAAATCATGCGTCGTATAATTTTGTTCGTGAATCTTCAATTGTCTAGACGCATAAGCAATCACCTTCGTTCGTTGCATTAATACACAACCGAGACCTTGCTTTGATGCATCACAATAAATCACAAAATCATCATTCCCTTCAGGCAATGACAATATAGGTGCCGTAGTTAGCTTTTTCTTCAATAACTGAAACGCTTTCTCTTGTTCATCATTCCATTCAAATTTCTTCCCTTTATGCGTTAATGCAGTCAAGGGTTTTGCTATTCTGGAAAAGTCTTGGATGAACCTTCTGTAGTAACCAGCTAGTCCTAAAAACTGGCGTATGTGTTTCGGAGTTTTCGGGGTTTCCCACTTTTCAACAGTTTCTATCTTTGCCGGATCCACCTTAATACCTTCTTTGTTCACTATGTGACCGAGGAATTGAACTTCTTCCAACCAAAATGCACACTTTGAAAACTTAGCGTACAATTCTTCCTTCCTCAATACTTCTAACACCTTTCTCAAATGTTCACCATGTTCTTGGTCATTCTTTGAGTAAATAAGTATGTCATCAATGAAAACAATGACAAACTTGTCAAGGTATGGTCCACACACTCGGTTCATAAGGTCCATGAACACAGCTGGTGCATTAGTTAAACCAAACGGCATGACCATAAACTCGTAATGACCGTAACGTGTTCTGAAAGCAGTCTTTGGAATATCATCTTCTTTCACCCGCATTTGATGATACCCGGAACATAAGTCAATCTTTGAATAAACAAACGAGCCTTGTAGTTGATCAAATAAGTCATCGATTCTCGGTAGTGGGTAGCGGTTCTTGATGGTAAGTTTGTTCAACTCTCGGTAGTCGATACACAACCTGAATGTACCATCTTTCTTCTTGACAAACAAAACAGGAGCTCCCCACGGTGATGTGCTTGGTCGAATGAAACCACGCTCTAAAAGTTCTTGTAATTGGCTTTGTAGTTCTTTCATCTCGCTGGGTGCGAGTCTGTAAGGAGCATGAGCTATTGGTGCAGCTCCTGGTACAAGATCTATTTGAAATTCAACGGATCGATGTGGGGGTAATCCCGGTAATTCTTTCGGAAATACATCAGGAAATTCTTTTGCGACGGGAACATCATTGATGCTCTTTTCTTCAGTTTGTACTTTCTCGACGTGTGCTAGAACAGCATAGCAACCTTTTCTTATTAGTTTTTGTGCCTTCAAATTACTAATAAGATGTAGCTTCGTGTTGCCCTTTTCTCCGTACACCATTAAGGGTTTTCCTTTTTCTCGTATAATGCGAATTGCATTTTTGTAACAAACGATCTCCGCTTTCACTTCTTTCAACCAGTCCATACCGATTATCACATCAAAACTCCCTAACTCTACTGGTATCAAATCAATCTTAAATGTTTCGCTAACCAGTTTAATTTCTCGATTCCGACATATATTATCTGCTGAAATTAATTTACCATTTGCTAATTCGAGTAAAAATTTACTATCCAAAGGCGTCAATGGACAACTTAATTTAGCACAAAAATCTCTACTCATATAGCTTCTATCCGCACCCGAATCAAATAAAACGTAAGCAGATTTATTGTCAATAAGAAACGTACCCGTAACAAGCTCCGGGTCTTCCTGTGCCTCTGCCGCATTAATATTGAAAACTCGTCCATGGCCTTGTCCATTCGTGTTCTCCTGGTTCGGGCAATTTCTAATAATGTGGCCCGGTTTTCCACATTTATAACAAACTACATTGGCATAACTTGCTCCGACACTACTTGCTCCGCCATTACTCGTTCCGACCCCATTTGTTCCTTTCGTTCTATTAACCCCTGGTCCGTAGACCTCACACTTTGCCGCGCTATGACCATTTCTTTTACACTTGTTGCAAAATTTGGTGCAGAACCCCGAGTGATTCTTTTCACACCTTTGGCATAGCTGCTTCTGATTGTTGTTGTTGTTGCGGTTATTATTGTTGTTGGGATGATTGTTGTAGTTGCTGTTGTTGTTGTTGTTGTTGTTGTTGTTGGGCCGTTTGTTGTAGTTGCGATTGATGTTGCGATTGTTGGGATAATTGTTGCGATTATTGTTGTAATTGCTGTTGTTGTTGTTGTTGTTGTATTGGTGATTCTTATCACCGTTTTCCTCCCACTTTCTTTTGACTTGCTTCACGTTGGCCTCTTCAGCAGTCTGTTCTTTAATTCTTTCTTCAATCTGGTTCACGAGTTTGTGAGCCATTCTACATGCCTGTTGTATGGAGGCGGGCTCGTGTGAACTTATATCTTCTTGGATTCTTTCCGGTAATCCTTTCACAAACGCGTCGATCTTCTCTTCCTCATCTTCGAATGCTCCCGGACACAATAGGCACAATTCTGTGAATTGTCTTTCGTACGTGGTAATATCAAATCCTTGGGTTCGTAACCCTCTAAGTTCTGTCTTGAGCTTATTGACCTCGGTTCTGGGACGGTACTTCTCGTTCATCAAGTGCTTGAATGCTGACCACGGTAGTGCGTACGCATCGTCTTGTCCCACTTGCTCTAGATAGGTATTCCACCATGTTAACGCAGAACCTGTGAAGGTATGCATAGCGTACTTTACTTTGTCCTCTTCAGTACACTTACTTATGGCAAACACCGATTCGACCTTCTCGGTCCACCGTTTCAATCCGATCGGTCCTTCGGTTCCATCAAATTCCAAAGGTTTGCAGGCAGTGAATTCTTTGTAGGTGCATCCTACACGATTTCCTGTACTGCTAGATCCAAGGTTATTGTTGGTATGTAGCGTAGCCTGTACTGCGGCTATGTTTGAAGCTAGAAAAGTACGGAATTCCTCTTCATTCATATTCACGGTGTGTCGAGTAGTCGGTGTCATTTCCTTCAAAATAGTTAAATGGAACAAGTTAATCATACAGAATATTAAGAGTAGTTAATAGTATTTCGTAGCATAATATGAACTCATTTATAAAAGCTTTTTCTTCATATTAGCATTTTATAAGTTTAAATTCGGGTAGTACCTACCCGTTAAGTTCATACTTAGTAGCTAATATACAATTCAACTACTACAATTCTATATGAAAAACTGATTATAATAATATTTCGCGTTCAAACTTTTATACAATATTTTACAAACTTACAATACCGCTTATTTTACATAAAGCATGAAATATAGCACACAATAACCTTGATACAAGATAGTTGTGAAGATAATTCTAGCTAGTACACAAGTCGTTCAGCAAAGGCAATAAAGACACGTAATTCATACGTCCAGAAACAAGTCATGCATTCTGGTTTTACTAGGACTACTTCCCATCCTTGGTCTTGTGCAACATAATTGTTATGGCCGTTGATAAGACAGCGTGTTGTAACGTCGTCAAAGGGACGAGGGTTACGTAATGTCCAACAGTCCCGTAATAATCTAAAAACCTCATTTCTTACCCCAATTACCGACTCCGTCACTTGTGGAAACGTTTTGTTTAATAGTTGTAGCCCGATGTTCTTGTTCTCACTTTGGTGAGAAGCGAACATTACTAATCCGTAAGCATAACATGCTTCTTTATGTTGCATGTTAGCCGCTTTTTCTAAATCACGAAGTCCAATATTCGGATATATTGAGTCAAAATAATTTCTTAGCCCGTTGCGTAAAATAGCATTTGGGTTCCCCGCAATATATGCGTCAAAGTAAACACATCGTAACTTATGGGTTTCCCAATGTGATATCCCCCATCTTTCAAACGAAAGTCTCTTATAAACCAAGACATTCTTGGAACGTTCTTCGAATGTCTTACAAACTGATCTCGCCTTAAATAGTTGTGCCGAGGAATTCTGGCCGACGCTAGACAAGATTTCATCAATCATGTCTCCGGGTAGGTCTCTTAAAATATTGGGTTGTCTATCCATTTTGTGTTTTTAAACTGTAAAATAGACAAGAGTTAGATTCATAAAAAAAATACTTATTAATACAAGCAATTTTTACATATATCATAAAGCATAAGAACACTATATTACATATATTACACCACACGAATACAACTATCTTATTCCGACTCGCTTGTTTCTTCTTCTTCGGTTTTGGTTCGTTTTGCCAAGTTTCTAGGGATATATGATGTTCCCCTAATACGAGCCGTCGTTGTCCACATTGGTTTAGAAAAACCTGGTGGTTTAGAGGTTCCCGGGTCATTGTTACAACTTAAGAACTTAGGGGGTTGACGGTACATATAAAGTTCATCGGGGTTGGAATTAGATTTCTCTATTTTTATGCCCTTTCCCTTATTATTTTCTTTTGCCTTTTTAAATTCAGTTGGGGTAATTTCTATAACATCATTGGAATTCTCGTCGGAATCCGATTCATCGGAGAATTGGTAATCCTCCCAATATTTTGCTTCCTTGGCGGAAACACCATTGACCATAATTAACCTTGGTCGGTTGGTTGAGGATTCTCTTTTACTTAACCGTTTTATTATTTCCCCCACCGGTTCCGATTCTTCTTCCGGTTCCGATTCTTCGTCCGGTTCCGATTCTTCTTCCGGTTCCGACTCTTCTTCCGGTTCCTCTTCGGGAACTTGTGAATCAGTCCATGAATCATTCCAATTTACATTTGACTCTTCATTATTATTAGGTGAGTCAATGGGACTTGTTCTAGAGGTAGACATCTATCACATAATATCAAACGCGTTAAAAGATTAATATATCACATAATATTCACATGTTAAAAATATATAGTTTCCAACAAAATTTGTTAAGCAATCATTTTTCAAGTAAACACGGTCGAAGTCCAGAATCACTAATGCATCCTAACAAACTCGATAAGACACACTAATGAAAAATTCTGGTTCTCTAAGACCAACGCTCGGATACCAACTGAAATGTCCCGTTCTTATTGATTAAAAACGTTCCATATTAATTGATTTCGTTGCGAGGTTTTGACCTCTATATGAGACGTTTTTCAAAGACTGCATTCATTTTTTTAAAACAAACCATAACCTTTATTTCATAAATAAAGATTTAAAAAGCTTTACGTAGATTATCAAATAATGATAATCTAAAATATCCTGTTTACACACGACCATTACATAATGGTTTACAATACAAATATGTTACATCGAAATCAGTTTCTTGAATGCAGTTTTTACACAATATCATACAAACATGGACTCCAAATCTTGTCCTTATTTTAGTATGTAACAGCGGAAGCTCTTAATATTCACCTGAGAATAAACATGCTTTAAACGTCAA
Organism: Rutidosis leptorrhynchoides; assembly: GCF_046630445.1. NCBI lineage: Eukaryota > Viridiplantae > Streptophyta > Magnoliopsida > Asterales > Asteraceae > Rutidosis > Rutidosis leptorrhynchoides. Next base: position 550,023,426 of record NC_092336.1, on the reverse strand, counting down.
CAAAAATGTTGGTGAGTTATAGGTTTAACCTATATATATCAAATCGCAACAATAGACCACAAGATTTCATATTTCAATACACATCCCATACATAGAGATAAAAATCATTCATATGGTGAACACCTGGTAACCGACATTAACAAGATGCATATATAAGAATATCCCCATCATTCCGGGACACCCTTCGGATATGATATAAATTTCGAAGTACTAAAGCATCCGGTACTTTGGATGGGGTTTGTTAGGCCCAATAGATCTATCTTTAGGATTCGCGTCAATTAGGGTGTCTGTTCCCTAATTCTTAGATTACCAGACTTAATAAAAAGGGGCATATTCGATTTCGATAATTCAACCATAGAATGTAGTTTCACGTACTTGTGTCTATTTTGTAAATCATTTATAAAACCTGCATGTATTCTCATCCCAAAAATATTAGATTTTAAAAGTGGGACTATAACTCACTTTCACAGATTTTTACTTCGTCGGGAAGTAAGACTTGGCCACTGGTTGATTCACGAACCTATAACAATATATACATATATATCAAAGTATGTTCAAAATATATTTACAACACTTTTAATATATTTTGATGTTTTAAGTTTATTAAGTCAGCTGTCCTCGTTAGTAACCTACAACTAGTTGTCCACAGTTAGATGTACAGAAATAAATCGATAAATATTATCTTGAATCAATCCACGACCCAGTGTATACGTATCTCAGTATTGATCACAACTCAAACTATATATATTTTGGAATCAACCTCAACCCTGTATAGCTAACTCCAACATTTACATATAGAGTGTCTATGGTTGTTCCGAAATATATATAGATGTGTCGACATGATAGGTCGAAACATTGTATACGTGTCTATGGTATCTCAAGATTACATAATATACAATACAAGTTGATTAAGTTATGGTTGGAATAGATTTGTTACCAATTTTCACGTAGCTAAAATGAGAAAAATTATCCAATCTTGTTTTACCCATAACTTCTTCATTTTAAATCCGTTTTGAGTGAATCAAATTGCTATGGTTTCATATTGAACTCTATTTTATGAATCTAAACAGAAAAGTATAGGTTTATAGACGGAAAAATAAGTTACAAGTCGTTTTTGTAAAGGTAGTCATTTCAGTCGAAAGAACGACGTCTAGATGACCATTTTAGAAAACATACTTCCACTTTGAGTTTAACCATAATTTTTGGATATAGTTTCATGTTCATAATAAAAATCATTTTCTCTGAATAACAACTTTTAAATCAAAGTTTATCATAGTTTTTAATTAACTAACCCAAAACAGCCCTCGGTGTTACTACGACGGCGTAAATCCGGTTTTACGGTGTTTTTCGTGTTTCCAGGTTTTAAATCATTAAGTTAGCATATCATATAGATATAGAACATGTGTTTAGTTGATTTTAAAAGTCAAGTTAGAAGGATTAACTTTTGTTTGCGAACAAGTTTAGAATTAACTAAACTATGTTCTAGTGATTACAAGTTTAAACCTTCGAATAAGATAGCTTTATATGTATGAATCGAATGATGTTATGAACATCATTACTACCTTAAGTTCCTTGGATAAACCTACTGGAAAAGAGAAAAATGGATCTAGCTTCAATGGATCCTTGGATGGCTCGAAGTTCTTGAAGCAGAATCATGACACGAAAACAAGTTCAAGTAAGATCATCACTTGAAATAAGATTGTTATAGTTATAGAAATTGAACCAAAGTTTGAATATGATTATTACCTTGTATTAGAATGATAACCTACTATAAGAAACAAAGATTTCTTGAGGTTGGATGATCACCTTACAAGATTGGAAGTGAGCTAGCAAACTTGAAAGTATTCTTGATTTTATGAAACTAGAACTTTTGGAATTTATGAAGAACACTTAGAACTTGAAGATAGAACTTGAGAGAGATCAATTAGATGAAGAAAATTGAAGAATGAAAGTGTTTGTAGGTGTTTTTGGTCGTTGGTGTATGGATTAGATATAAAGGATATGTAATTTTGTTTTCATGTAAATAAGTCATGAATGATTACTCATATTTTTGTAATTTTATGAGATATTTCATGCTAGTTGCCAAATGATGGTTCCCACATGTGTTAGGTGACTCACATGGGCTGCTAAGAGCTGATCATTGGAGTGTATTTACCAATAGTACATACATCTAAAAGCTGTGTATTGTACGAGTACGAATACGGGTGCATACGAGTAGAATTGTTGATGAAACTGAACGAGGATGTAATTGTAAGCATTTTTGTTAAGTAGAAGTATTTTGATAAGTGTATTGAAGTCTTTCAAAAGTGTATAAATACATATTAAAACACTACATGTATATACATTTTAACTGAGTCGTTAAGTCATCGTTAGTCGTTACATGTAAGTGTTGTTTTGAAACCTTTAGGTTAACGATCTTGTTAAATGTTGGTAACCCAATGTTTATAATATCAAATGAGATTTTAAATTATTATATTATCATGATATTATCATGTATGAATATCTCTTAATATGATATATATACATTAAATGTCTTTACAACGATAATCGTTACATATATGTCTCGTTTAAAAATCATTAAGTTAGTAGTCTTGTTTTTACATATGTAGTTCATTGTTAATATACTTAATGATATGTTTACTTATCATAGTATCATGTTAACTATATATATATCCATATATATGTCATCATATAGTTTTTACAAGTTTTAACGTTCGTGAATCACCGGTCAACTTGGGTGGTCAATTGTCTATATGAAACATATTTCAATTAATCAAGTCTTAACAAGTTTGATTGCTTAACATGTTGGAAACATTTAATCATGTAAATATCAATCTCAATTAATATATATAAACATGGAAAAGTTCGGGTCACTACAGTAACTTCCCAAAAAACGGATCCTTTGCCTTGTGATTCGAGTCCGTTATTTATAGCTACAGTGTCATTTGCTTATTGGAGCTAAGTGTCCCACGTTGCTTTCTTGTTTGTACTACCTGGTCATTCAGGGGAGGGGACCATGGAACAGTACTGTTACTCTTTGCTAGCTGTCGGACCTTTTACAGAAATCGTGGTAAGTACAGGACACGTCATCTTTATGTAGCGCGCCATCCTAACCTGGCGCACCCTAGCGCACATTTACTTGTGCCTGAAGTGCCAGAGCACAAGGGATATGCACATATGGTGCAAGTGTGATGCGCAACACGAGTCAATCGGGTATGCGTATCATTAAGTCTCCCCAGTTCGATATTATGCGCAAGTATTGCGCATGGTGCCGAACTCAACTACTATTAACTCCATATCAGGTGTGATGTGATAGCCGTCACATCACCTGTTCCGTTGCATTAAATTCGAACCTTCTTCCCTGTACGTGTTCTGACACGTGTATGAAATGTCCCGTTCTTATTGATTAAAAACGTTCCATATTAATTGATTTCGTTGCGAGGTTTTGACCTCTATATGAGACGTTTTTCAAAGACTGCATTCATTTTTAAAACAAACCATAACCTTTATTTCATAAATAAAGGTTTAAAAAGCTTTACGTAGATTATCAAATAATGATAATCTAAAATATCCTGTTTACACACGACCATTACATAATGGTTTACAATACAAATATGTTACATCGAAATCAGTTTCTTGAATGCAGTTTTTACACAATATCATACAAACATAGACTCCAAATCTTGTCCTTATTTTAGTATGCAACAGCGGAAGCTCTTAGTATTCACCTGAGAATAAACATGCTTTAAACGTCAACAAAAATGTTGGTGAGTTATAGGTTTAACCTATATATATCAAATCGTAACAATAGACCACAAGATTTCATATTTCAATACACATCCCATACATAGAGATAAAAATCATTCATATGGTGAACACCTGGTAACCGACATTAACAAGATGCATATATATAAGAATATCCCCATCATTCCGGGACACCCTTCGGATATGATATAAATTTCGAAGTACTAAAGCATCCGGTACTTTGGATGGGGTTTGTTAGGCCCAATAGATCTATCTTTAGGATTCGCGTCAATTAGGGTGTCTGTTCCCTAATTCTTAGATTACCAGACTTAATAAAAAGGGGCATATTCGATTTCGATAATTCAACCATAGAATGTAGTTTCACGTACTTGTGTCTATTTTGTAAATCATTTATAAAACCTGCATGTATTCTCATCCCAAAAATATTAGATTTTAAAAGTGGGACTATAACTCACTTTCACATATTTTTACTTCGTCGGGAAGTAAGACTTGGCCACTGGTTGATTCACGAACCTATAACAATATATACATATATATCAAAGTATGTTTAAAATATATTTACAATACTTTTAATATATTTTGGTGTTTTAAGTTTATTAAGTCAGCTGTCCTCGTTAGTAACCTACAACTAGTTGTCCACAGTTAGATGTACAGAAATAAATCGATAAATATTATCTTGAATCAATCCACAACCCAGTGTATACGTATCTCAGTATTGATCACAACTCAAACTATATATATTTTGGAATCAACCTCAACCCTGTATAGCTAACTCCAACATTCACATATAGAGTGTCTATGGTTGTTCCGAAATATATATAGATGTGTCGACATGATAGGTCGAAATATTGTATACGTGTCTATGGTATCTCAAGATTACATAATATACAATACAAGTTGATTAAGTTATGGTTGGAATAGATTTGTTACCAATTTTCACGTAGCTAAAATGAGAAAAATTATCCAATCTTGTTTTACCCATAACTTCTTCATTTTAAATCCGTTTTGAGTGAATCAAATTGCTATGGTTTCATATTGAACTCTATTTTATGAATCTAAATAGAAAAGTATAGGTTTATAGTCGGAAAAATAAGTTACAAGTCGTTTTTGTAAAGGTAGTCATTTCAGTCGAAAGAACGACGTCTAGATGACCATTTTAGAAAACATACTTCCACTTTGAGTTTAACCATAATTTTTGGATATAGTTTCATGTTCATAATAAAAATCATTTTCTCAGAATAACAACTTTTAAATCAAAGTTTATCATAGTTTTTAATTAACTAACCCAAAACAGCCCGCGGTGTTACTACGACGGCGTCAATCCGGTTTTACGGTGTTTTTCGTGTTTCCAGGTTTTAAATCATTAAGTTAGCATATCATATAGATATAGAACATGTGTGTAGTTAATTTTAAAAGTCAAGTTAGAAGGATTAACTTTTGTTTGCGAACAAGTTTAGAATTAACTAAACTATGTTCTAGTGATTACGAGTTTAAACCTTCGAATAAGATAGTTTTATATATATGAATCAAATGATGTTATGAACATCATTACTACCTCAAGTTTAGTAGGTAAACCTACTGGAAGTGACAAGAAATGATCTAGCTTCAAAGGATCTTGGATGGCTTGAAAGTTCTTGAAGTAGGATCATGACACAAAAACAAGTTTAAGTAAGATTTTTACTCGAATTAAGATAGTTTATAGTTATAGAAATTGAATCAAAGTTTGAATAATAATATTACCTTGAATAAGAAAGATAACCTACTATATATAACAAAGGTTTCTTGATCTTAGATGATTACTTGGAATGGATTAGAAAGCTTGGAAGTAAATTAGTAAACTTGAAGGGATTTTTGAAGTGTTCTTGAAGTGTTCTTCCTATGATGATTATAGCTTGATTCTTGAAGTGATTTTTGATGAAGATGACGATTAACTACTGGAAAAATACGTTCATAATAGTGTGTGTGTGTTGAGAGAGAATTAGAAAGAGAATTGGAAGTGAAATGGAGTGAATGATGAGTGGTAATTGGTGAGTGGTGAGTGGGGTTAAAAGGAGTTCTAGTTAGTTGACTAGCTCATGATAGAAGTTAAAATTGATTAGTCATACATGACATAATCAAGAGTGGAATCCCATGCTAGTTCCTATTGGTATATACTGATAGTAAGTACGTTTTGAAGCTGTGTATAATACGGATAAGAATACGACTAGAATTCTTGATGAAAGAAAAGAATGGAAAAGTAACTGTAACCATTTTCGTTAAGTATGAGTGTTTTGATATATGTCTTGAAGTCTTCCAAAAGTATTTTAATACATCTAAATACACTACATGTATATACATTTTAACTGAGTCGTTAAGTCATCGTTAGTCGTTACATATAAGTGTTGTTTTGAAACCTTTAAGTTAACGATCTCAATTAATGTTGTTAACCCATTGTTTATTATATCTAATGAGATGTTAAATTATTATATTATCATGATATTATGATATATTAATATATCTTAATATGATATATATACATTTAAATGTCGTTACAACGATAATCGTTACATATATGTCTCGTTTCGAAATCCTTAAGTTAGTAGTCTTGTTTATATGTATATAACTCATTGTTAATATACTTATGGAGATACTTACTTATCATAATCTCATGTTAACCATATGTATATCCATATATATATCGTCATGTCGTTTTTACAAGTTTTAACGTTCGTGAATCGCCGGTCAACTTGGGTGGTCAGTTGTCTATATGAAACATATTTCAATTAATCAAGTCTTAACAAGTTTGATTGCTTAACATGTTGGAAACATTTAATCATGTAAATATCAATCTCAATTAATATATATAAACATGGAAAAGTTCGGGTCACTACAGTACCTACCCGTTAAATAAATTTCGTCCCGAAATTTTAAGCTGTTGAAGGTGTTGACGAATCTTCTGGAAATAGATGCGGGTATTTCTTCTTCATCTGATCTTCACGCTCCCAGGTGAACTCGGGTCCTCTACGAGCATTCCATCGAACCTTAACAATTGGTATCTTGTTTTGCTTAAGTCTTTTAACCTCACGATCCATTATTTCGACGGGTTCTTCGATGAATTGGAGTTTTTCGTTGATTTGGATTTCATCTAACGGAATAGTGAGATATTCTTTAGCAAAACATTTCTTCAAATTCGAGACGTGGAAAGTGTTATGTACAGCCGTGAGTTATTGAGGTAACTCAAGTCGGTAAGCTACTGGTCCGACACGATCAATAATCTTGAATGATCCAATATACCTTGGATTTAATTTCTCTCGTTTACCAAATCGAACAACGCCTTTCCAAGGTGCAACTTTAAGCATGACCATCTCTCCAATTTCAAATTCTATATCTTTTCTTTTAATGTCAGCGTAGCTCTTTTGTCGACTTTGGGCGGTTTTCAACCGTTGTTGAATTTGAATGATCTTCTCGGTAGTTTCTTGTATAATCTCCGGACCCGTAATCTGTCTATCCCCCACTTCACTCCAACAAATCGGAGACCTGCACTTTCTACCATAAAGTGCTTCAAACGGCGCCATCTCAATGCTTGAATGGTAGCTGTTGTTGTAGGAAAATTCTGCTAATGGTAGATGTCGATCCCAACTGTTTCCGAAATCAATAACACATGCTCGTAGCATGTCTTCAAGCGTTTGTATCGTCCTTTCGCTCTGCCAATCAGTTTGTGGATGATAGGCAGTACTCATGTCTAGACGAGTTCCTAATGCTTGCTGTAATGTCTGCCAGAATCTTGAAATAAATCTGCCATCCCTATCAGAGATAATAGAGATTGGTATTCCATGTCTGGAGACGACTTCCTTCAAATACAGTCGTGCTAACTTCTCCATCTTGTCATCTTCTCTTATTGGTAGGAAATGTGCTGATTTGGTGAGACGATCAACTATTACCCAAATAGTATCAAAACCACTTGCAGTCCTTGGCAATTTAGTGATGAAATCCATGGTAATGTTTTCCCATTTCCATTCCGGGATTTCGGGTTGTTGAAGTAGACCTGATGGTTTCTGATGCTCAGCTTTGACCTTAGAACACGTCAAACATTTTCCTACGTATTTAGCAACATCGGCTTTCATACCCGGCCACCAAAAATATTTCCTGAGATCCTTGTACATCTTCCCCGTTCCAGGATGTATTGAGTATCTGGTTTTATGAGCTTCTCTAAGTACCATTTCTCTCATATCTCCAAATTTTGGTAACCAAATCCTTTCAGCCCTATACCGGGTTTCGTCTTCCCGAATATTAAGATGTTTCTCCGATCCTTTGGGTATTTCATCCTTTAAATTTCCCTCTTTTAAAACTCCTTGTTGCGCCTCCTTTATTTGGGTAGTAAGGTTATTATGAATCATTATATTCATAGATTTTACTCGAATGGGTTCTCTGTCCTTCCTGCTCAAGGCATCGGCTACCACATTTGCCTTCCCCGGGTGGTAACGAATCCCAAAGTCGTAATCATTCAATAATTCAATCCACCTACGCTGCCTCATATTCAGTTGTTTCTGATTAAATATGTGTTGAAGACTTTTGTGGTCGGTATATATAATACTTTTGACCCCATATAAGTAGTGCATCCAAGTCTTTAATGCAAAAACAACCGCGCCTAATTCCAAATCATGCGTCGTATAATTTTGTTCGTGAATCTTCAATTGTCTAGACGCATAAGCAATCACCTTCGTTCGTTGCATTAATACACAACCGAGACCTTGCTTTGAAGCGTCATAATAAATCACAAAATCATCATTCCCTTCAGGCAATGACAATATAGGTGTCGTAGTTAGCTTTTTATTCAATAACTGAAACGCTTTCTCTTGTTCATCATTCCATTCAAATTTCTTCCCTTTATGCGTTAATGCAGTCAAGGGTTTTGCTATTCTGGAAAAGTCTTGGATGAACCTTCTGTAGTAACCAGCTAGTCCTAAAAACTGGCGTATGTGTTTCGGAGTTTTCGGGGTTTCCCACTTTTCAACAGTTTCTATCTTTGCCGGATCCACCTTAATACCTTCTTTGTTCATTATGTGACCGAGGAATTGAACTTCTTCCAACCAAAATGCACACTTTGAAAACTTAGCGTACAATTCTTCCTTCCTCAATACTTCTAACACCTTTCTCAAATGTTCACCGTGTTCTTGGTCATTCTTTGAGTAAATAAGTATGTCATCAATGAAAACAATGACAAACTTGTCAAGGTATGGTCCACACACTCGGTTCATAATGTAGTGACCCGAACTTTTCCATGTTTATATATATTAATTGAGATTGATATTTACATGATTAAATGTTTCCAACATGTTAAACAATCAAACTTGTTAAGACTTGATAAATTGAAATAGGTTTCATATAGACAATTGACCACCCAAGTTGACCGGTGATTCACGAACGTTAAAACTTGTAAAAACTATATGATGACATATATATGGTTATATATATAGTTAACATTATATTATGATAATTAAACATATCATTAAGTATATTAACAATGAACTACATATGTAAAAACAAGACTACTAACTTAATGATTTTGAAACGAGACATATATGTAACGATTATCGTTGTAACGACATTTAATGTATATATATCATATTAAGAGATATTCGTACATCATAATATCATGATAATATAATAATTTAAAATCTCTTTTGATATTATAAACATTGGGTTAACAACATTTAACAAGATCGTTAACCTAAAGGTTTCAAAACAACATTTACATGTAACGACTAACGATGACTTAACGACTCAGTTAAAATGTATATACATGTAGTGTTTTAATATGTATTTATACACTTTTGAAAGACTTCAATACACTTATCAAAATACTTCTACTTAACAAAAATGCTTACAATTACATCCTCGTTCAGTTTCATCAACAATTCTACTCGTATGCACCCGTATTCGTACTCGTACAATACACAGCTTTTAGATGTATGTACTATTGGTATATACACTCCAATGATCAGCTCTTAGCAGCCCATGTGAGTCACCTAACACATGTGGGAACCATCATTTGGCAACTAGCATGAAATATCTCATAAAATTACAAAAATATGAGTAATCATTCATGACTTATTTACATGAAAACAAAATTACATATCCTTTATATCTAATCCATACACCAACGACCAAAAACACCTACAAACACTTTCATTCTTCAATTTTCTTCATCTAATTGATCTCTCTCAAGTTCTATCTTCAAGTTCTAAGTGTTCTTCATAAATTCCAAAAGTTCTAGTTTCATAAAATCAAGAATACTTTCAAGTTTGCTAGCTCACTTCCAATCTTGTAAGGTGATCATCCAACCTCAAGAAATCTTTGTTTCTTACAGTAGGTTATCATTCTAATACAAGGTAATAATCATATTCAAACTTTGGTTCAATTTCTATAACTATAACAATCTTATTTCAAGTGATGATCTTACTTGAACTTGTTTTCGTGTCATGATTCTGCTTCAAGAACTTCGAGCCATCCAAGGATCCATTGAAGCTAGATCCATTTTCTCTTTTCCAGTAGGTTTATCCAAGGAAATTAAGGTAGTAATGATGTTCATAACATCATTTGATTCATACATATAAAGCTATCTTATTCGAAGGTTTAAACTTGTAATCACTAGAACATAGTTTAGTTAATTCTAAACTTGTTCGCAAACAAAAGTTAATCCTTCTAACTTGACTTTTAAAATCAACTAAACACATGTTCTATATCTATATGATATGCTAACTTAATGATTTAAAACCTGGAAACACGAAAAACACCGTAAAACCGGATTTACGCCGTCGTAGTAACACCGCGGGCTGTTTTGGGTTAGTTAATTAAAAACTATGATAAACTTTGATTTAAAAGTTGTTATTCTGAGAAAATGATTTTTATTATGAACATGAAACTATATCCAAAAATTATGGTTAAACTCAAAGTGGAAGTATGTTTTCTAAAATGGTCATCTAGACGTCGTTCTTTCGACTGAAATGACTACCTTTACAAAAACGACTTGTAACTTATTTTTCCGACTATAAACCTATACTTTCTCTGTTTAGATTCATAAAATAGAGTTCAATATGAAACCATAGCAATTTGATTCACTCAAAACGGATTTAAAATGAAGAAGTTATGGGTAAAACAAGATTGGATAATTTTTCTCATTTTAGCTACGTGAAAATTGGTAACAAATCTATTCCAACCATAACTTAATCAACTTGTATTGTATATTATGTAATCTTGAGATACCATAGACACGTATACAATGTTTCGACCTATCATGTCGACACATCTATATATATTTCGGAACAACCATAGACACTCTATATGTGAATGTTGGAGTTAGCTATACAGGGTTGAGGTTGATTCCAAAATATATATAGTTTGAGTTGTGATCAATACTGAGATACGTATACACTGGGTCGTGGATTGATTCAAGATAATATTTATCGATTTATTTCTGTACATCTAACTGTGGACAACTAGTTGTAGGTTACAAACGAGGACAGCTGACTTAATAAACTTAAAACATCAAAATATATTAAAAGTGTTGTAAATATATTTTGAACATACTTTGATATATATGTATATATTGTTATAGGTTCGTGAATCAACCAGTGGCCAAGTCTTACTTCCCGACGAAGTAAAAATCTGTGAAAGTGAGTTATAGTCCCACTTTTAAAATCTAATATTTTTGGGATGAGAATACATGCAGGTTTTATAAATGATTTACAAAATAGACACAAGTACATGAAACTACATTCTATGGTTGAATTATCGAAATCGAATATGCCCCTTTTTATTAAGTCTGGTAATCTAAGAATTAGGGAACAGACACCCTAATTGACGCGAATCCTAAAGATAGATCTATTGGGCCTAACAAACCCCATCCAAAGTACCGGATGCTTTAGTACTTCGAAATTTATATCATATCCGAAGGGTGTCCCGGAATGATGGGGATATTCTTATATATGCATCTTGTTATTGTCGGTTACCAGGTGTTCACCATATGAATGATTTTTATCTCTATGTATGGGATGTGTATTGAAATATGAAATCTTGTGGTCTATTGTTACGATTTGATATATATAGGTTAAACCTATAACTCACCAACATTTTTGTTGACGTTTAAAGCATGTTTATTCTCAGGTGAATACTAAGAGCTTCCGCTGTTGCATACTTAAATAAGGACGAGATTTGGAGTCCATGCTTGTATGATATTGTGTAAAAACTGCATTCAAGAAACTTATTTTGTTGTAACATATTTGTATTGTAAACCATTATGTAATGGTCGTGTGTAAACAGGGTATTTTAGATTATCATTATTTGATAATCTACGTAAAGCTTTTTAAACCTTTATTGATGAAATAAAGGTTATGGTTTGTTTTAAAATGAATGCAGTCTTTGAAAAACGTCTCATATAGAGGTCAAAACCTCGCAACGAAATCAATTAATATGGAACGTTTTTAATCAATAAGAACGGGACATTTCAGTTGGTATCCGAGCGTTGGTCTTAGAGAACCAGAAAATTTGCATTAGTGTGTCTTATCGAGTTTGTTAGGATGCATTAAGTGAGTCTGGACTTCGACCGTGTTTTCTTTAAAAATGATTGCTTAACATTTTTGTTGGAAACTATATATTTTTAACATATGAATATTATGTGATATATTAATCTCTTAACGTGTTTGATATTATGTGATAGATGTCTACCTCTAGAACAAGTCCCATTGACTCACCTAATAATAATGAAGAGTCAAATGTAAATTGGAATGATTCGTGGACTGATTCACAAGTTCCCGAAGAGGAACCGGAAGAAGAGTCGGAACCGGAAGAAGAATCAGAACCGGAAGAAGAATCGGAACCGGAAGAAGAAATAGAACCGGTGGGGGAAATAATAAAACGGTTAAGTAAAAGAGAATCCTCAACCAACCGACCAAGCTTAATTATGGTCAATGGTGTTTCCGCCAAGGAAGCAAAATATTGGGAGGATTACCAATTCTCCGATGAATCGGATTCCGACGAGAATTCCGATGATGTTATAGAAATTACCCCAACTGAATTTAAAAAGGCAAAAGAAAATAATAAGGGAAAGGGCATAAAAATAGAGAAATCTAATTCCAACCCCGATGAACTTTATATGTATCGTCAACCCCCGAAGTTGTTAAGTTGTAACAATGACCCGGGAACCTCTAAACCACCAGGTTTTTCTAAACCAATGTGGACAACGACGGCTCGTATTAGGGGAACATCATATATCCCTAGAAACTTGGCAAAACGAACCAAAACCGAAGAAGAAGAAATGACCGAGTCGGAATAAGATAGTTGTATTCGTGTGGTGTAATATATGTAATATAGTGTTCTTATGCTTTATGATATATGTAAAAATTGCTTGTATTAATAAGTATTTTTTTATGAATCTAACTCTTGTCTATTTTACAGTTTAAAAACACAAAATGGATAGACAACCCAATATTTTAAGAGACCTACCCGGAGACATGATTGATGAAATCTTATCTAGAGTCGGCCAGAATTCCTCGGCACAACTATTTAAGGCGAGATCAGTTTGTAAGACATTCGAAGAACGTTCCAAGAATGTCTTGGTTTATAAGAGACTTTCGTTCGAAAGATGGGGGATATCACATTGGGAAATCCATAAGTTACGATGTGTTTACTTTGACGCATATATTGCGGGGAACCCAAATGCTATTTTACGCAATGGGTTAAGAAATTATTTTGACTCAAAATATCCGAATATTGGACTTCGTGATTTAGAAAAAGCGGCTAACATGCAACATAAAGAAGCATGTTATGCTTACGGATTAGTAATGTTCGCTTCTCACCAAAGTGAGAACAAGAACATTGGGCTACAACTATTAAACAAAACGTTCCCACAAGTGACGGAGTCGGTAATTGGGGTAAGAAATGAGGTTTTTAGATTATTACGGGACTGTTGGACATTACGTAACCCTCGTCCCTTTGACGACGTTACAACACGCTGTCTTATCAACGGCCATAACGGTTATGTTCCACAAGACCAAGGATGGGAAGTAGTCCTAGTAAACCAGAATGCATGACTTGTTTCTGGACGTATGAATTACGTGTCTTTATTGCCTTTGCTGAACGACTTGTGTACTAGCTAGAATTATCTTCACAACCATCTTGTATCAAATTTATTGTGTGCTATATTTCATGCTATATGTAAAATAAGCGGTATTGTAAGTTTGTAAAATATTGTGTAAAAGTTTGAACGCGAAATATTATTATAATCAGTTTTTCATATAGAATTGTAGTAGTTGAATTGTATATTAGCTACTAAGTATGAACTTAACGGGTAGGTACTACCCGAATTTAAACTTATAAAACGCTAATATGAAGAAAAAGCTTTTATAAATGAGTTCATATTATGCTGCGAAATACTATTAACTACTCTTAATATTCTGTATGATTAACTTGTTCCATTTGACTATTTTGAAGGAAATGGCACCGACTACTCGACACACCGTGAATATGAATGAAGAGGAATTCCGTACTTTTCTAGCTTCAAACATAACCGCAGTACAGGCTGCGCTACATACCAACAATAACCTTGGATCTAGCAGTACAGGAAATCGTGTAGGATGCACCTACAAAGAATTCACTGCCTGCAAACCTTTGGAATTTGATGGAACCGAAGGACCGATCGGATTGAAACGGTGGACCGAGAAGGTCGAATCGGTGTTTGCCATAAGTAAGTGTACTGAAGAGGACAAAGTGAAGTACGCTACGCATACCTTCACAGGTTCTGCGTTAACATGGTGGAATACCTATCTAGAGCAAGTGGGACAAGATGATGCTTACGCACTACCGTGGTCAGCATTCAAGCACTTGATGAACGAGAAGTACCGTCCCAGAACCGAGGTCAATAAGCTCAAGACAGAACTTAGAGGGTTACGAACCCAAGGATTTGATATTACCACGTACGAAAGACGATTCACAGAATTGTGCCTATTGTGTCCGGGAGCATTCGAAGATGAGGAAGAGAAGATCGACGCGTTTGTGAAAGGATTACCGGAAAGAATCCAAGAAGATATAAGTTCACACGAGCCCGCCTCCATACAACAGGCATGTAGAATGGCTCACAAACTAGTGAACCAGATTGAAGAAAGAATTAAAGAACAGACTGCTGAAGAGACCAATGTGAAGCAAGTTAAAAGAAAGTGGGAGGAAAACGGTGATAAGAATCACCAATACAACAACAACAGCAATTACAACAATAATCGCAACAATTACCCCAACAATCGCAACATCAATCGCAACTACAACAAACGGCCCAACAACAACAACAACAACAACAACAACAGCAACTACAACAATCATCCCAACAACAATAATAACCGCAACAACAACAACAATCAGAAGCAGCTATGCCAAAGGTGTGAAAAGTATCACTCGGGGTTCTGCACCAAATTTTGCAACAAGTGTAAAAGAAATGGTCATAGCGCGGCGAAGTGTGAGGTCTACGGACCAGGGGTTAATAGAACGAAAGGAACAAATGGTGTCGGAACGAGTAATGGCGGAGCAAGTAGTGTCGGAGCAAGTTATGCCAATGTAGTTTGTTATAAATGTGGAAAACCGGGCCACATTATTAGAAATTGCCCGAACCAGGAGAACACGAATGGACAAGGCCGCGGAAGAGTTTTCAATATTAATGCGACAGAGGCACATGAAGACCCGGAGCTTGTTACGGGTACGTTTCTTATTGACAATAAATCTGCTTACGTTTTATTTGATTCGGGTGCGGATAGAAGCTATATGAGTAGAGATTTTTGTGCTAAATTAAGTTATCCATTGACGCCTTTGGATAGTAAATTTTTACTCGAATTAGCAAATGGTAAATTAATTTCAGCAGATAATATATGTCGGAATCGAGAAATTAAACTGGTTAGCGAAACATTTAAGATTGATTTGATACCAGTAGAGTTAGGGAGTTTTGATGTGATAATCGGTATGGACTGGTTGAAAGAAGTGAAAGCAGAGATCGTTTGTTACAAAAATGCAATTCGCATTATACGAGAAAAAGGAAAACCCTTAATGGTGTACGGAGAAAAGGGCAACACGAAGCTACATCTTATTAGTAATTTGAAGGCACAAAAACTAATAAGAAAAGGTTGCTATGCTGTTCTAGCACACATCGATAAAGTACAAACTGAAGAAAAGAGCATCAATGATGTTCCCATTGCAAAGGAATTTCCCGATGTATTTCCGAAAGAATTACCGGGATTACCCCCACATCGATCCGTTGAATTTCAAATAGATCTTGTACCAGGAGCTGCACCAATAGCTCGTGCTCCTTACAGACTCGCACCCAGCGAGATGAAAGAACTGCAAAGCCAATTACAAGAACTTTTAGAGCGTGGTTTCATTCGACCAAGCACATCACCGTGGGGAGCTCCTGTTTTGTTTGTCAAGAAGAAAGATGGTACATTCAGGTTGTGTATCGACTACCGAGAGTTGAACAAACTTACCATCAAGAACCGCTACCCACTACCGAGAATCGACGACTTATTTGATCAACTACAAGGCTCGTCTGTTTATTCAAAGATTGACTTACGTTCCGGGTATCATCAAATGCGGGTGAAAGAAGATGATATTCCAAAGACTGCTTTCAGAACACGTTACGGTCATTACGAGTTTATGGTCATGCCGTTTGGTTTAACTAATGCACCAGCTGTGTTCATGGACCTTATGAACCGAGTGTGTGGACCATACCTTGACAAGTTTGTCATTGTTTTCATTGATGACATACTTATTTACTCAAAGAATGACCAAGAACACGGTGAACATTTGAGAAAGGTGTTAGAAGTATTGAGGAAGGAAGAATTGTACGCTAAGTTTTCAAAGTGTGCATTTTGGTTGGAAGAAGTTCAATTCCTCGGTCACATAGTGAACAAAGAAGGTATTAAGGTGGTTCCGGCAAAGATAGAAACTGTTGAAAAGTGGGAAACCCCGAAAACTCCGAAACACATACGCCAGTTTTTAGGACTAGCTGGTTACTACAGAAGGTTCATCCAAGACTTTTCCAGAATAGCAAAACCCTTGACTGCATTAACGCATAAAGGGAAGAAATTTGAATGGAATGATGAACAAGAGAAAGCGTTTCAGTTATTGAAGAAAAAGCTAACTACGGCACCTATATTGTCATTGCCTGAAGGGAATGATGATTTTGTGATTTATTGTGATGCATCAAAGCAAGGTCTCGGTTGTGTATTAATGCAACGAACGAAGGTGATTGCTTATGCGTCTAGACAATTGAAGATTCACGAACAAAATTATACGACGCATGATTTGGAATTAGGCGCGGTTGTTTTTGCATTAAAGACTTGGAGGCACTACTTATATGGGGTCAAAAGTATTATATATACCGACCACAAAAGTCTTCAACACATATTTAATCAGAAACAACTGAATATGAGGCAGCGTAGGTGGATTGAATTGTTGAATGATTACGACTTTGAGATTCGTTACCACCCGGGGAAGGCAAATGTGGTAGCCGATGCCTTGAGCAGGAAGGACAGAGAACCCATTCGAGTAAAATCTATAAATATAATGATTCATAATAACCTTACTACTCAAATAAAGGAGGCGCAACAAGGAGTTTTAAAAGAGGGAAATTTAAAGGATGAAATACCCAAAGGATCGGAGAAGCATCTTAATATTCGGGAAGACGGAACCCGGTATAGGGCTGAAAGGATTTGGGTACCAAAATTTGGAGATATGAGAGAAATGGTACTTAGAGAAGCTCATAAAACCAGATACGCAATACATCCTGGAACGGGGAAGATGTACAAGGATCTCAAGAAACATTTTTGGTGGCCGGGTATGAAAGCCGATGTTGCTAAATACGTAGGAGAATGTTTGACGTGTTCTAAGGTCAAAGCTGAGCATCAGAAACCATCAGGTCTACTTCAACAACCTGAAATCCCGGAATGGAAATGGGAAAACATTACCATGGATTTCATCACTAAATTGCCAAGGACTGCAAGTGGTTTTGATACTATTTGGGTAATAGTTGATCGTCTCACCAAATCAGCACACTTCTTGCTAATAAGAGAAGATGACAAGATGGAGAAGTTAGCACGACTGTATTTGAAGGAAGTCATCTCCAGACATGGAATACCAATCTCTATTATCTCTGATAGGGATGGCAGATTTATTTCAAGATTCTGGCAGACATTACAGCAAGCATTAGGAACTCGTCTAGACATGAGTACTGCCTATCATCCACAAACTGATGGGCAGAGCGAAAGGACGATACAAACGCTTGAAGACATGCTACGAGCATGTGTTATTGATTTCGAAAACAGTTGGGATCGACATCTACCGTTAGCAGAATTTTCCTACAACAACAGCTACCATTCAAGCATTGAGATGGCGCTGTTTGAAGCACTTTATGGTAGAAAGTGCAGGTCTCCTATTTGTTAGAGTGAAGTGGGGGATAGACAGATTACGGGTCCGGAGATTATACAAGAAACTACCGAGAAGATCATCCAAATTCAACAACGGTTGAAAACCGCCCAAAGTCGACAAAAGAGCTACGCTGACATTAAAAGAAAAGATATAGAATTTGAAATTGGAGAGATGGTCATGCTTAAAGTTGCACCTTGGAAAGGCGTTGTTCGATTTAGTAAACGAGGGAAATTAAATCCAAGGTATATTGGACCATTCAAGATTATTGATCGTGTCGGACCAGTAGCTTACCGACTTGAGTTACCTCAACAACTCGCGGCTGTACATAACACTTTCCACGTCTCGAATTTGAAGAAATGTTTTGCTAAAGAAGATCTCACTATTCCGTTAGATGAAATCCAAATCAACGAAAAACTTCAATTCATCGAAGAACCCGTCGAAATAATGGATCGTGAGGTTAAAAGACTTAAGCAAAACAAGATACTAATTATTAAGGTTCGATAGAATGCTCGTAGAGGACCCGAGTTCACCTGGGAGCGTGAAGATCAGATGAAGAAGAAATACCCGCATCTATTTCCAGAAGATTCGTCAACACCTTCAACAACTTAAAATTTCGGGACGAAATTTATTTAACAGGTAGGTACTGTAGTGACCCGAACTTTTCCATGTTTATATATATTAATTGAGATTGATATTTACATGATTAAATGTTTCCAACATATTAAACAATCAAACTTGTTAAGACTTGATTAATTGAAATAGGTTTCATATAGATAATTGACCACCCAAGTTGACCGGTGATTCACGAACGTTAAAACTTGTAAAAACTATATGATGACATATATATGGTTATATATATAGTTAACATTATATTATGATAATTAAACATATCATTAAGTATATTAACAATGAACTACATATGTAAAAACAAGACTACTAACTTAATGATTTTGAAACGAGACATATATGTAACGATTATCGTTGTAACGACATTTAATGTATATATATATCATATTAAGAGATATTCGTACATCATAATATCATGATAATATAATAATTTAAATTCTCTTTTGATATTATAAACATTGGGTTAACAACATTTAACAAGATCGTTAACCTAAAGGTTTCAAAACAACATTTACATGTAACGACTAACGATGACTTAACGACTCAGTTAAAATGTATATACATGTAGTGTTTTAATATGTATTTATACACTTTTGAAAGACTTCAATACACTTATCAAAATACTTCTACTTAACAAAAATGCTTACAATTACGTCCTCGTTCAGTTTCATCAACAATTCTACTCGTATGCACCCGTATTCGTACTCGTACAATACACAGCTTTTAGATGTATGTACTATTGGTATATACACTCCAATTATCAGCTCTTAGCAGCCCATGTGAGTCACCTAACACATGTGGGAACCATCATTTGGCAACTAGCATGAAATATCTCATAAAATTACAAAAATATGAGTAATCATTCATGACTTATTTACATGAAAACAAAATTACATATCCTTTATATCTAATCCATACACCAACGACCAAAAACACCTACAAACACTTTCATTCTTCAATTTTCTTCATCTAATTGATCTCTCTCAAGTTCTATCTTCAAGTTCTAAGTGTTCTTCATAAATTCCAAAAGTTCTAGTTTCATAAAATCAAGAATACTTTCAAGTTTGCTAGCTCACTTCCAATCTTGTAAGGTGATCATCCAACCTCAAGAAATATTTGTTTCTTACAGTAGGTTATCATTCTAATACAAGGTAATAATCATATTCAAACTTTGGTTCAATTTCTATAACTATAACAATCTTATTTCAAGTGATGATCTTACTTGAACTTGTTTTCGTGTCATGATTCTGCTTCAAGAACTTCGAGCCATCCAAGGATCCATTGAAGCTAGATCCATTTTCTCTTTTCCAGTAGGTTTATCCAAGGAAATTAAGGTAGTAATGATGTTCATAACATCATTTGATTCATACATATAAAGCTATCTTATTCGAAGGTTTAAACTTGTAATCACTAGAACATAGTTTAGTTAATTCTAAACTTGTTCGCAAACAAAAGTTAATCCTTCTAACTTGACTTTTAAAATCAACTAAACACATGTTCTATATCTATATGATATGCTAACTTAATGATTTAAAACCTGGAAACACGAAAAACACCGTAAAACCGGATTTACGCCGTCGTAGTAACACCGCGGGCTGTTTTGGGTTAGTTAATTAAAAACTATGATAAACTTTGATTTAAAAGTTGTTATTCTGAGAAAATGATTTTTATTATGAACATGAAACTATATCCAAAAATTATGGTTAAACTCAAAGTGGAAGTATGTTTTCTAAAATGGTCATCTAGACGTCGTTCTTTCGACTGAAATGACTACCTTTACAAAAACGACTTGTAACTTATTTTTCCGACTATAAACCTATACTTTCTCTGTTTAGATTCATAAAATAGAGTTCAATATGAAACCATAGCAATTTGATTCACTCAAAACGGATTTAAAATGAAGAAGTTATGGGTAAAACAAGATTGGATAATTTTTCTCATTTTAGCTACGTGAAAATTGGTAACAAATCTATTCCAACCATAACTTAATCAACTTGTATTGTATATTATGTAATCTTGAGATACCATAGACACGTATACAATGTTTCGACCTATCATGTCGACACATCTATATATATTTCGGAACAACCATAGACACTCTATATGTGAATGTTGGAGTTAGCTATACAGGGTTGAGGTTGATTCCAAAATATATATAGTTTGAGTTGTGATCAATACTGAGATACGTATACACTGGGTCGTGGATTGATTCAAGATAATATTTATCGATTTATTTCTGTACATCTAACTGTGGACAACTAGTTGTAGGTTACTAACGAGGACAGCTGACTTAATAAACTTAAAACATCAAAATATATTAAAAGTGTTGTAAATATATTTTGAACATACTTTGATATATATGTATATATTGTTATAGGTTCGTGAATCAACCAGTGGCCAAGTCTTACTTCCCGACGAAGTAAAAATCTGTGAAAGTGAGTTATAGTCCCACTTTTAAAATCTAATATTTTTGGGATGAGAATACATGCAGGTTTTATAAATGATTTACAAAATAGACACAAGTACATGAAACTACATTCTATGGTTGAATTATCGAAATCGAATATGCCCCTTTTTATTAAGTCTGGTAATCTAAGAATTAGGGAACAGACACCCTAATTGACGCGAATCCTAAAGATAGATCTATTGGGCCTAACAAACCCCATCCAAAGTACCGGATGCTTTAGTACTTCAAAATTTATATCATATCCGAAGGGTGTCCCGGAATGATGGGGATATTCTTATATATGCATCTTGTTATTGTCGGTTACCAGGTGTTCACCATATGAATGATTTTTATCTCTATGTATGGGATGTGTATTGAAATATGAAATCTTGTGGTCTATTGTTACGATTTGATATATATAGGTTAAACCTATAACTCACCAACATTTTTGTTGACGTTTAAAGCATGTTTATTCTCAGGTGAATACTAAGAGCTTCCGCTGTTGCATACTTAAATAAGGACGAGATTTGGAGTCCATGCTTGTATGATATTATGTAAAAACTGCATTCAAGAAACTTATTTTGTTGTAACATATTTGTATTGTAAACCATTATGTAATGGTCGTGTGTAAACAGGGTATTTTAGATTATCATTATTTGATAATCTACGTAAAGCTTTTTAAACCTTTATTGATGAAATAAAGGTTATGGTTTGTTTTAAAATGAATGCAGTCTTTGAAAAACGTCTCATATAGAGGTCAAAACCTTGCAACGAAATCAATTAATATGGAACGTTTTTAATCAATAAGAACGGGACATTTCAGTTGGTATCCGAGCGTTGGTCTTAGAGAACCAGAAAATTTGCATTAGTGTGTCTTATCGAGTTTGTTAGGATGCATTAAGTGAGTCTGGACTTCGACCGTGTTTTCTTTAAAAATGATTGCTTAACATTTTTGTTGGAAACTATATATTTTTAACATATGAATATTATGTGATATATTAATCTCTTAACGTGTTTGATATTATGTGATAGATGTCTACCTCTAGAACAAGTCCCATTGACTCACCTAATAATAATGAAGAGTCAAATGTAAATTGGAATGATTCGTGGACTGATTCACAAGTTCCCGAAGAGGAACCGGAAGAAGAGTCGGAACCGGAAGAAGAATCAGAACCGGAAGAAGAATCGGAACCGGAAGAAGAAATAGAACCGGTGGGGGAAATAATAAAACGGTTAAGTAAAAGAGAATCCTCAACCAACCGACCAAGCTTAAATATGGTCAATGGTGTTTCCGCCAAGGAAGCAAAATATTGGGAGGATTACCAATTCTCCGATGAATCGGATTCCGACGAGAATTCCGATGATGTTATAGAAATTACCCCAACTGAATTTAAAAAGGCAAAAGAAAATAATAAGGGAAAGGGCATAAAAATAGAGAAATCTAATTCCAACCCCGATGAACTTTATATGTATCGTCAACCCCCGAAGTTGTTAAGTTGTAACAATGACCCGGGAACCTCTAAACCACCAGGTTTTTCTAAACTAATGTGGACAACGACGGCTCGTATTAGGGGAACATCATATATCCCTAGAAACTTGGCAAAACGAACCAAAACCGAAGAAGAAGAAATGACCGAGTCGGAATAAGATAGTTGTATTCGTGTGGTGTAATATATGTAATATAGTGTTCTTATGCTTTATGATATATGTAAAAATTGCTTGTATTAATAAGTATTTTTTTATGAATCTAACTCTTGTCTATTTTACAGTTTAAAAACACAAAATGGATAGACAACCCAATATTTTAAGAGACCTACCCGGAGACATGATTGATGAAATCTTATCTAGAGTCGGCCAGAATTCCTCGGCACAACTATTTAAGGCGAGATCAGTTTGTAAGACATTCGAAGAACGTTCCAAGAATGTCTTGGTTTATAAGAGACTTTCGTTCGAAAGATGGGGGATATCACATTGGGAAATCCATAAGTTACGATGTGTTTACTTTGACGCATATATTGCGGGGAACCCAAATGCTATTTTACGCAATGAGTTAAGAAATTATTTTGACTCAAAATATCCGAATATTGGACTTCGTGATTTAGAAAAAGCGGCTAACATGCAACATAAAGAAGCATGTTATGCTTACGGATTAGTAATGTTCGCTTCTCACCAAAGTGAGAACAAGAACATTGGGCTACAACTATTAAACAAAACGTTCCCACAAGTGACGGAGTCGGTAATTGGGGTAAGAAATGAGGTTTTTAGATTATTACGGGACTGTTGGACATTACGTAACCCTCGTCCCTTTGACGACGTTACAACACGCTGTCTTATCAACGGCCATAACGGTTATGTTCCACAAGACCAAGGATGGGAAGTAGTCCTAGTAAACCAGAATGCATGACTTGTTTCTGGACGTATGAATTACGTGTCTTTATTGCCTTTGCTGAACGACTTGTGTACTAGCTAGAATTATCTTCACAACCATCTTGTATCAAATTTATTGTGTGCTATATTTCATGCTATATGTAAAATAAGCGGTATTGTAAGTTTGTAAAATATTGTGTAAAAGTTTGAACGCGAAATATTATTATAATCAGTTTTTCATATAGAATTGTAGTAGTTGAATTGTATATTAGCTACTAAGTATGAACTTAACGGGTAGGTACTACCCAAATTTAAACTTATAAAACGCTAATATGAAGAAAAAGCTTTTATAAATGAGTTCATATTATGCTGCGAAATACTATTAACTACTCTTAATATTCTGTATGATTAACTTGTTCCATTTGACTATTTTGAAGGAAATGGCACCGACTACTCGACACACCGTGAATATGAATGAAGAGGAATTCCGTACTTTTCTAGCTTCAAACATAGCCGCAGTACAGGCTGCGCTACATACCAACAATAACCTTGGATCTAGCAGTACAGGAAATCGTGTAGGATGCACCTACAAAGAATTCACTGCCTGCAAACCTTTGGAATTTGATGGAACCGAAGGACCGATCGGATTGAAACGGTGGACCGAGAAGGTCGAATCGGTGTTTGCCATAAGTAAGTGTACTGAAGAGGACAAAGTGAAGTACGCTATGCATACCTTCACAGGTTCTGCGTTAACATGGTGGAATACCTATCTAGAGCAAGTGGGACAAGATGATGCTTACGCACTACCGTGGTCAGCATTCAAGCACTTGATGAACGAGAAGTACCGTCCCAGAACCGAGGTCAATAAGCTCAAGACAGAACTTAGAGGGTTACGAACCCAAGGATTTGATATTACCACGTACGAAAGACGATTCACAGAATTGTGCCTATTGTGTCCGGGAGCATTCGAAGATGAGGAAGAGAAGATCGACGCGTTTGTGAAAGGATTACCGGAAAGAATCCAAGAAGATATAAGTTCACACGAGCCCGCCTCCATACAACAGGCATGTAGAATGGCTCACAAACTAGTGAACCAGATTGAAGAAAGAATTAAAGAACAGACTGCTGAAGAGACCAATGTGAAGCAAGTTAAAAGAAAGTGGGAGGAAAACGGTGATAAGAATCACCAATACAACAACAACAGCAATTACAACAATAATCGCAACAATTACCCCAACAATCGCAACATCAATCGCAACTACAACAAACGGCCCAACAACAACAACAACAACAACAACAACAACAACAACAACAACAACAACAACAACAGCAACTACAACAATCATCCCAACAACAATAATAACCGCAACAACAACAACAATCAGAAGCAGCTATGCCAAAGGTGTGAAAAGTATCACTCGGGGTTCTGCACCAAATTTTGCAACAAGTGTAAAAGAAATGGTCATAGCGCGGCGAAGTGTGAGGTCTACGGACCAGGGGTTAATAGAACGAAAGGAACAAATGGTGTCGGAACGAGTAATGGCGGAGCAAGTAGTGTCGGAGCAAGTTATGCCAATGTAGTTTGTTATAAATGTGGAAAACCGGGCCACATTATTAGAAATTGCCCGAACCAGGAGAACACGAATGGACAAGGCCGCGGAAGAGTTTTCAATATTAATGCGACAGAGGCACATGAAGACCCGGAGCTTGTTACGGGTACGTTTCTTATTGACAATAAATCTGCTTACGTTTTATTTGATTCGGGTGCGGATAGAAGCTATATGAGTAGAGATTTTTGTGCTAAATTAAGTTATCCATTGACGCCTTTGGATAGTAAATTTTTACTCGAATTAGAAAATGGTAAATTAATTTCAGCAGATAATATATGTCGGAATCGAGAAATTAAACTGGTTAGCGAAACATTTAAGATTGATTTGATACCAGTAGAGTTAGGGAGTTTTGATGTGATAATCGGTATGGACTGGTTGAAAGAAGTGAAAGCAGAGATCGTTTGTTACAAAAATGCAATTCGCATTATACGAGAAAAAGGAAAACCCTTAATGGTGTACGGAGAAAAGGGCAACACGAAGCTACATCTTATTAGTAATTTGAAGGCACAAAAACTAATAAGAAAAGGTTGCTATGCTGTTCTAGCACACATCGATAAAGTACAAACTGAAGAAAAGAGCATCAATGATGTTCCCATTGCAAAGGAATTTCCCGATGTATTTTCGAAAGAATTACCGGGATTACCCCCACATCGATCCGTTGAATTTCAAATAGATCTTGTACCAGGAGCTGCACCAATAGCTCGTGCTCCTTACAGACTCGCACCCAGCGAGATGAAAGAACTGCAAAGCCAATTACAAGAACTTTTAGAGCGTGGTTTCATTCGACCAAGCACATCACCGTGGGGAGCTCCTGTTTTGTTTGTCAAGAAGAAAGATGGTACATTCAGGTTGTGTATCGACTACCGAGAGTTGAACAAACTTACCATCAAGAACCGCTACCCACTACCGAGAATCGACGACTTATTTGATCAACTACAAGGCTCGTCTGTTTATTCAAAGATTGACTTACGTTCCGGGTATCATCAAATGCGGGTGAAAGAAGATGATATTCCAAAGACTGCTTTCAGAACACGTTACGGTCATTACGAGTTTATGGTCATGCCGTTTGGTTTAACTAATGCACCAGCTGTGTTCATGGACCTTATGAACCGAGTGTGTGGACCATACCTTGACAAGTTTGTCATTGTTTTCATTGATGACATACTTATTTACTCAAAGAATGACCAAGAACACGGTGAACATTTGAGAAAGGTGTTAGAAGTATTGAGGAAGGAAGAATTGTACGCTAAGTTTTCAAAGTGTGCATTTTGGTTGGAAGAAGTTCAATTCCTCGGTCACATAGTGAACAAAGAAGGTATTACGGTGGATCCGGCAAAGATAGAAACTGTTGAAAAGTGGGAAACCCCGAAAACTCTGAAACACATACGCCAGTTTTTAGGACTAGCTGGTTACTACAGAAGGTTCATCCAAGACTTTTCCAGAATAGCAAAACCCTTGACTGCATTAACGCATAAAGGGAAGAAATTTGAATGGAATGATGAACAAGAGAAAGCGTTTCAGTTATTGAAGAAAAAGCTAACTACGGCACCTATATTGTCATTGCCTGAAGGGAATGATGATTTTGTGATTTATTGTGACGCATCAAAGCAAGGTCTCGGTTGTGTATTAATGCAACGAACGAAGGTGATTGCTTATGCGTCTAGACAATTGAAGATTCACGAACAAAATTATACGACGCATGATTTGGAATTAGGCGCGGTTGTTTTTGCATTAAAGACTTGGAGGCACTACTTATATGGGGTCAAAAGTATTATATATACCGACCACAAAAGTCTTCAACACATATTTAATCAGAAACAACTGAATATGAGGCAGCGTAGGTGGATTGAATTGTTGAATGATTACGACTTTGAGATTCGTTACCACCCGGGGAAGGCAAATGTGGTAGCCGATGCCTTGAGCAGGAAGGACAGAGAACCCATTCGAGTAAAATCTATAAATATAATGATTCATAATAACCTTACTACTCAAATAAAGGAGGCGCAACAAGGAGTTTTAAAAGAGGGAAATTTAAAGGATGAAATACCCAAAGGATCGGAGAAGCATCTTAATATTCGGGAAGACGGAACCCGGTATAGGGCTGAAAGGATTTGGGTACCAAAATTTGGAGATATGAGAGAAATGGTACTTAGAGAAGCTCATAAAACCAGATACGCAATACATCCTGGAACGGGGAAGATGTACAAGGATCTCAAGAAACATTTTTGGTGGCCGGGTATGAAAGCCGATGTTGCTAAAT
This sequence comes from Rutidosis leptorrhynchoides, assembly GCF_046630445.1. NCBI lineage: Eukaryota > Viridiplantae > Streptophyta > Magnoliopsida > Asterales > Asteraceae > Rutidosis > Rutidosis leptorrhynchoides. Next base: position 549,995,909 of record NC_092336.1, on the reverse strand, counting down.
ACGTAGGAGAATGTTTGACGTGTTCTAAGGTCAAAGCTGAGCATCAGAAACCATCAGGTCTACTTCAACAACCTGAAATCCCGGAATGGAAATGGGAAAACATTACCATGGATTTCATCACTAAATTGCCAAGGACTGCAAGTGGTTTTGATACTATTTGGGTAATAGTTGATCGTCTCACCAAATCAGCACACTTCTTGCTAATAAGAGAAGATGACAAGATGGAGAAGTTAGAACGACTGTATTTGAAGGAAGTCATCTCCAGACATGGAATACCAATCTCTATTATCTCTGATAGGGATGGCAGATTTATTTCAAGATTCTGGCAGACATTACAGCAAGCATTAGGAACTCGTCTAGACATGAGTACTGCCTATCATCCACAAACTGATGGGCAGAGCGAAAGGACGATACAAACGCTTGAAGAAATGCTACGAGCATGTGTTATTGATTTCGGAAACAGTTGGGATCGACATCTACCGTTAGCAGAATTTTCCTACAACAACAGCTACCATTCAAGCATTGAGATGGCGCCGTTTGAAGCACTTTATGGTAGAAAGTGCAGGTCTCCTATTTGTTAGAGTGAAGTGGGGGATAGACAGATTACGGGTCCGGAGATTATACAAGAAACTACCAAGAAGATCATCCAAATTCAACAACGGTTGAAAACCGCCCAAAGTCGACAAAAGAGCTACGCTGACATTAAAAGAAAAGATATAGAATTTGAAATTGGAGAGATGGTCATGCTTAAAGTTGCACCTTGGAAAGGCGTTGTTCGATTTGGTAAACGAGGGAAATTAAATCCAAGGTATATTGGACCATTCAAGATTATTGATCGTGTCGGACCAGTAGCTTACCGACTTGAGTTACCTCAACAACTCGCGGCTGTACATAACACTTTCCACGTCTCGAATTTGAAGAAATGTTTTGCTAAAGAAGATCTCACTATTCCGTTAGATGAAATCCAAATCAACGAAAAACTTCAATTCATCGAAGAACCCGTCGAAATAATGGATCGTGAGGTTAAAAGACTTAAGCAAAACAAGATACTAATTATTAAGGTTCGAAGGAATGCTCGTAGAGGACCCGAGTTCACCTGGGAGCGTGAAGATCAGATGAAGAAGAAATACCCGCATCTATTTCCAGAAGATTCGTCAACACCTTCAACAACTTAAAATTTCGGGACGAAATTTATTTAACGGGTAGGTACTGTAGTGACCCGAACTTTTCCATGTTTATATATATTAATTGAGATTGATATTTACATGATTAAATGTTTCCAACATGTTAAACAATCAAACTTGTTAAGACTTGATTAATTGAAATAGGTTTCATATAGATAATTGACCACCCAAGTTGACCGGTGATTCACGAACGTTAAAACTTGTAAAAACTATATGATGACATATATATGGTTATATATATAGTTAACATTATATTATGATAATTAAACATATCATTAAGTATATTAACAATGAACTACATATGTAAAAACAAGACTACTAACTTAATGATTTTGAAACGAGACATATATGTAACGATTATCGTTGTAACGACATTTAATGTATATATATCATATTAAGAGATATTCGTACATCATAATATCATGATAATATAATAATTTAAAATCTCTTTTGATATTATAAACATTGGGTTAACAACATTTAACAAGATCGTTAACCTAAAGGTTTCAAAACAACATTTACATGTAACGACTAACGATGACTTAACGCCTCAGTTAAAATGTATATACATGTAGTGTTTTAATATGTATTTATACACTTTTGAAAGACTTCAATACACTTATCAAAATACTTCTACTTAACAAAAATGCTTACAATTACGTCCTCGTTCAGTTTCATCAACAATTCTACTCGTATGCACCCGTATTCGTACTCGTACAATACACAGCTTTTAGATGTATGTACTATTGGTATATACACTCCAATGATCAGCTCTTAGCAGCCCATGTGAGTCACCTAACACATGTGGGAACCATCATTTGGCAACTAGCATGAAATATCTCATAAAATTACAAAAATATGAGTAATCATTCATGACTTATTTACATGAAAACAAAATTACATATCCTTTATATCTAATCCATACACCAACGACCAAAAACACCTACAAACACTTTCATTCTTCAATTTTCTTCATCTAATTGATCTCTCTCAAGTTCTATCTTCAAGTTCTAAGTGTTCTTCATAAATTCCAAAAGTTCTAGTTTCATAAAATCAAGAATACTTTCAAGTTTGCTAGCTCACTTCCAATCTTGTAAGGTGATCATCCAACCTCAAGAAATCTTTGTTTCTTACAGTAGGTTATCATTCTAATACAAGGTAATAATCATATTCAAACTTTGGTTCAATTTCTATAACTATAACAATCTTATTTCAAGTGATGATCTTACTTGAACTTGTTTTCGTGTCATGATTCTGCTTCAAGAACTTCGAGCCATCCAAGGATCCATTGAAGCTAGATCCATTTTCTCGTTTCCAGTAGGTTTATCCAAGGAAATTAAGGTAGTAATGATGTTCATAACATCATTTGATTCATACATATAAAGCTATCTTATTCGAAGGTTTAAACTTGTAATCACTAGAACATAGTTTAGTTAATTCTAAACTTGTTCGCAAACAAAAGTTAATCCTTCTAACTTGACTTTTAAAATCAACTAAACACATGTTCTATATCTATATGATATGCTAACTTAATGATTTAAAACCTGGAAACACGAAAAACACCGTAAAACCGGATTTACGCCGTCGTAGTAACACCGCGGGCTGTTTTTGGTTAGTTAATTAAAAACTATGATAAACTTTGATTTAAAAGTTGTTATTCTGAGAAAATGATTTTTATTATGAACATGAAACTATATCCAAAAATTATGGTTAAACTCAAAGTGGAAGTATGTTTTCTAAAATGGTCATCTAGACGTCGTTCTTTCGACTGAAATGACTACCTTTACAAAAATGACTTGTAACTTATTTTTTCGACTATAAACCTATACTTTTTCTGTTTAGATTCATAAAATAGAGTTCAATATGAAACCATAGCAATTTGATTCACTCAAAACGGATTTAAAATGAAGAAGTTATGGGTAAAACAAGATTGGATAATTTTTCTCATTTTAGCTACGTGAAAATTGGTAACAAATCTATTCCAACCATAACTTAATCAACTTGTATTGTATATTATGTAATCTTGAGATACCATAGACACGTATACAATGTTTCGACCTATCATGTCGACACATCTATATATATTTCGGAACAACCATAGACACTCTATATGTGAATGTTGGAGTTAGCTATACAGGGTTGAGGTTGATTCCAAAATATATATAGTTTGAGTTGTGATCAATACTGAGATACGTATACACTGGGTCGTGGATTGATTCAAGATAATATTTATCGATTTATTTCTGTACATCTAACTGTGGACAACTAGTTGTAGGTTACTAACGAGGACAGCTGACTTAATAAACTTAAAACATCAAAATATATTAAAAGTGTTGTAAATATATTTTGAACATACTTTGATATATATGTATATATTGTTATAGGTTCGTGAATCAACCAGTGGCCAAGTCTTACTTCCCGACGAAGTAAAAATCTGTGAAAGTGAGTTATAGTCCCACTTTTAAAATCTAATATTTTTGGGATGAGAATACATGCAGGTTTTATAAATGATTTACAAAATAGACACAAGTACATGAAACTACATTCTATGGTTGAATTATCGAAATCGAATATGCCCCTTTTTATTAAGTCTGGTAATCTAAGAATTAGGGAACAGACACCCTAATTGACGCGAATCCTAAAGATAGATCTATTGGGCCTAACAAACCCCATCCAAAGTACCGGATGCTTTAGTACTTCGAAATTTATATCATATCCGAAGGGTGTCCCGGAATGATGGGGATATTCTTATATATGCATCTTGTTATTGTCGGTTACCAGGTGTTCACCATATGAATGATTTTTATCTCTATGTATGGGATGTGTATTGAAATATGAAATCTTGTGGTCTATTGTTACGATTTGATATATATAGGTTAAACCTATAACTCACCAACATTTTTGTTGACGTTTAAAGCATGTTTATTCTCAGGTGAATACTAAGAGCTTCCGCTGTTGCATACTTAAATAAGGACGAGATTTGGAGTCCATGCTTGTATGATATTGTGTAAAAACTGCATTCAAGAAACTTATTTTGTTGTAACATATTTGTATTGTAAACCATTATGTAATGGTCGTGTGTAAACAGGGTATTTTAGATTATCATTATTTGATAATCTACGTAAAGCTTTTTAAACCTTTATTGATGAAATAAAGGTTATGGTTTGTTTTAAAATGAATGCAGTCTTTGAAAAACGTCTCATATAGAGGTCAAAACCTCGCAACGAAATCAATTAATATGGAACGTTTTTAATCAATAAGAACGGGACATTTCACATAAGGTCCATGAACACAGCTGGTGCATTAGTTAAACCAAACGACATGACCATAAACTCGTAATGACCGTAACGTGTTCTGAAAGCAGTCTTTGGAATATCATCTTCTTTCACCCGCATTTGATGATACCCGGAACGTAAGTCAATCTTTGAATAAACAGACGAGCCTTGTAGTTGATCAAATAAGTCGTCGATTCTCGGTAGTGGGTAGCGGTTCTTGATGGTAAGTTTGTTCAACTCTCGGTAGTCGATACACAACCTGAATGTACCATCTTTCTTCTTGACAAACAAAACAGGAGCTCCCCACGGTGATGTGCTTGGTCGAATGAAACCACGCTCTAAAAGTTCTTGTAATTGGCTTTGCAGTTCTTTCATCTCGCTGGGTGCGAGTCTGTAAGGAGCACGAGCTATTGGTGCTGCTCCTGGTACAAGATCTATTTGAAATTCAACGGATCGCTGTGGGGGTAATCCCGGTAATTCTTTCGGAAATACATCGGGAAATTCTTTTGCAATGGGAACATCATTGATGCTCTTTTCTTCAGTTTGTACTTTCTCGACGTGTGCTAGAACAGCATAGCAACCTTTTCTTATTAGTTTTTGTGCCTTCAAATTACTAATAAGATGTAGCTTCGTGTTGCCCTTTTCTCCGTACACCATTAAGGGTTTTCCTTTTTCTCGTATAATGCGAATTGCATTTTTGTAACAAACGATCTCTGCTTTCACTTCTTTCAACTAGTCCATACCGATTATCACATCAAAACTCCCTAACTAAACTGGTATCAAATCAATCTTAAATGTTTCGCTAACCAGTTTAATTTCTCGATTCCGACATATATTATCTGCTGAAATTAATTTTGTCACACCCCCAAATTAGGGCCTAGGGTATTTGTGACTAATTATATCAAATCATAGTTGTATAAACGAGAACGACTCTATATGAGACGTTTTGAATAAAACATTTATTAATAAAACAGCGGAAGCATTAAAAGTTTTACATCAAATTTAAACTGAAATAATAATAATAGTCTTAATGCAAAGTAAATGTAATGAAATGAAGACACCATGTAGCAGCATTCAATTCATCAGGTAGCGATCATGGAAATCATCTTATTCGTCACCTGAGACAAAACATGCTTAAAGTGTCAACCAAAAAGGTTGGTGAGTTCATTAGTTTATCAAAATCAATCATTTCCGTTATAATAATAGGCCACAAGATTTCAGTTTCATAAATATCCGTACACTAGCAAGTGTATAAAAGCATTCTATAAGTTGTAGGCACCCGGTAACAAGCCTTAACGTTCATGTTTTACCCTCTGAAGTACACCAGATCAGGTGTGTTTAAAATAACCTCGAAGTACTAAAGCATCCCATAGTCAGGATGGGGTTTGTCAGACCCAATAGATCTATCTTTAGGATTCGCGCCTACCGTACATAGACAAGTAGTTTAATGTTACCAAGCTAAGGGTATATTTCTGGTTTAAACCCACATAGAATTAGTTTTAGTACTTGTGCCTATTTCGTAAAACATTTATAAATCAGCGCATGTATTCTCAGCCCAAAAATATATATAAAAAGGGAGCAAATGAAACTCACCTTAAATAGCAGTTGAAGTATTCCACGCAAGAAAGGAAAGTAAAGCAAGTAAGTGACCGAGATATCAACTAGAAGTAGTTCTTTAAGAGAGAAATGAGAGATTAAGGTGTAAGTTTGAAATGAGAAATGTATGTGGTATTTATAGTTGAAAATGTTAGGTAAAAAAAAATTAAAATAAAATAAGTAAATCTTAAAAGTTAAAATAAGAAAAATTATTTTGTATTTTTATTAAAAGTAAATCTTAAAAGTTAAAATAAGAAAAAGTAGTTTGTATTTTTATTAAAAGTAAAATCTTAAAAGTTAAAATAAGAAAAAGTAGTTTGTATTTTTATTAAAAGTAAAATCTTAAAAGTTAAAATAAGAAAAAGTAGTTTGTATTTTTATTAAAAGTAAAATCTTAAAAGTTAAAATAAGAAAAAGTAGTTTGTATTTTTATTAAAAGTAAATCTTAAAAGTTAAAATAAGAAAAAGTAGTTTGTATTTTTATTAAAAGTAAATCTTAAAATAAAAGTAGTTTGTATTTTTATTAAAAGTAAATCTTAAAAGAAAAAGTAGTTTGTATTTTTGTATTTATTTATTAAAAGTAGATATAGTTTTGATTTTTTTTTTATATAAAATTCTAAAAAAAAAAAATTTGTTTAATATATTTCTAAGAACATTTAACATTTTATTTCTATATTTGTTTAATTATTAAATACGAATTTTATATAAAAATTATTATTATATTTAGTTTTTATAAAAATTAAAATTTATGATTATTAATTTATAGTTTTTATTAGTTTTATAAATGTTATAATATTATGTATTATTTAGTTAATTATATATTCTATTAACTAAATAACAAAAGTAATATAAATATTATATATATATTCATTGATGTAATTATGTTATATTATATATCATAATCTTATTTATAATATTTATAATTATATTATTTATTTTAAGCGTACGTTTATTCGGTCAACGTTAAATTTATTCGTATATAACAACTCTAGGTATTTTAGTAAAATCGGAAGTCGAAAAGTGAGGGTTGTTATAGTACCTACCCGTTAAAAGAAATTTCGTCCCGAAATTTAGTTTTTGCCATCAATCAGCGTTGTTCGTACCTAAACGAGGATATTTACATTTTATCTGGTCTTCACGTTCCCAGGTAGGTTCGGGGCCTTTCGTGAATTCCAACGGATAGAATATTGTTCTGTTTCATGCATTTAAATAATACGAACCCTAATTTCTTACAGGTTCTTCTACAAAGTGCATTTTATCATTAATGCAGAGGTTATCTAAAGGATTAATAAGAGTGTCATTTGACTAGGTTATCCTCAAAAGGGATGATGGTGTTATACGAGCATTTTAGTAAACTGAACACATGAAATGTGTTATGAATAGTATTGAGCTTATTTAAAACTTTGAGTGTTTATGTCACAATATTAGGGTAGACAAAACAGAGAGTAGTTCATGAAAATTATAGTCATGAAGTTTGATAGAGATCATTATTATTTACAACAAGAATATTGTAATGATGAATATAAGTTGAAAAAATAAAGTTTTATCACTACTGAATAATATGGATAAAACAATTTGATTATAGGAAGCGTATAAACGAAGCTATTGTAAAAGAGTGAATGAGAAATTAAATGTTCGCCTTAACTTTTGACGTAGTCACGATTGATTTTTGGAATTCAAGGGATTAAAGGAAATCTTCGTAATCCATAAGGTTTGATTCTCTGGTAATTAAGGAATTTGAAATTTTCTTTGATTAAATGAGGTGAATTGCTTCAATTGCTGTGTTTGGAATTTTGCTATAAATTAGCTTCTTCCGTTTCATTATCTTCACCACTTCTATACTTTCTTCCTCAATTCATACTTCCAAAGATTGTGAGAATGCTCCATCCAGTTCTTATCCTGGATATTTTTCTGACTATCATTTCAGTCATTCTTCTTTTTCATTTACCACTAGAGGAATTTGTTTTCTTCTACTATTACCTTGGGGTTATAGTGTTTTTAATTCTCCCATGTCTTTACGTTGCAATACGTATTGATATACACGGTTTGTAATTTCGGTATCGTTATCGGGCTACATATTTTCCCTTATATGTCGGAGCTCTTTGCCTTTTTATTCTCCTCTCGACTCTAAGTAAAGCGAGTAATGGTCCAGAATTTGTAGGTATGAAGTTTCGAATGGACCTACTGTTCTAAGCGTAATATCACGATTTGATTTGGTAAATTACCAGAATTACTGAGGATAGAACTATCAAGAATATATTTGCTTGATATGTTCAGAGATTAAGTAGAATGTAAGAGTCGTGTAACATGGCAAATGATGATTATAAAGTCTATGAATCATCATCTTCCATTAAAAATTTAGCATGACTTACTGTAATATAATCATGTTGGCCTGACGTCATTATATTATACTAACTCATGCTTCAATTCTCAACACTACTTCAAATCATTCAAAATTTGAATTTAAATTTTACGGAATATAGAAACTTAAACAGTTTTCCTTTATGATGTAATAAAGATATTGCAAAGAGATAATTAATTGCGGACAAGAATCGTTATGAAGATATCTTTAGAAATATCGAGGATATTTATAACGAAAGATATGATGGTATTTTAGAATTTCTAAAATCGATGGATAATGAAGAAATTCTTCTGTAAGGATTTAGAATGCGTAAAAAGATCTTCTGTGATTTCCTTCAGAAATCGAATCATCTAGATTCTTTGGTTATAGGTTTAGTCCTTGGGATTTGTCCTTGGTCTCCTTCATGTTTTGCTCAATCCGTCTTTCAATACCAGATATTCTTTTGAGCTTTTCCAACACACAATTATTTATTATCAAGCTTCTGGTCATTAAGGCCATCTACAGCTTTTGCTGCTTCATCAGCATTCTCAAGGTTAACTGATCTGAATCATTGATTATCAATCTGATATGTTTTCAAGGATTTTGAAGAATGTACAATGTAATATATTAATGTGAATGTTAGATATTTCTTGGGTATTACCTACCCGTTAAAATATTTTCACAATTAACAGTTTGTAAAAAAGAATTTTTAAATACAATCTTTATGAAAATATACATACATATATATTTTCTTCAGATGTAATTATGGATTTAATAAGTTAATATAATATTAAACTCATTTGATTTACGGTTGAAACGAGAATAAATAATCTCCAAAACTTTAGAGATTACATAATCGTCGCGGAATATTTCTTTAATGAAGTTATGAATCAATACTTCATCGTTCATTGTTATTAATATACCTCAGTAAATGATGTTGATGCTCGTGGATTTCTTTTGAAATTCATAAGGCACAAATGATGTTTTCGAGAAATTTTCGAGTACATCGAAAAATAGGAGTGTAAAATCACACATGCATTTGAATAATACACTTAGTTTATTATGAAATGGAGTTTATTGTACTGAAGCAGTGATTAATGATTGTTAAGTCATTAATGAAGGATGTACATCATAGCGTATTAGTGATATGAATTAACCAAGTAGTACATACTAGTTAAGATTCACACGTAATAGTTTAGTACGAAAAGATTTATTATTGTTCTAAACTATATATATATAAAGTATACATATATAATTTTTCAGGAAGAATGAGTCAATACATCTTAACTCATTATTACTAATATTCCTTAGTATCTATGGGCGTATGATGTTGATGTTTGAGGTACCGATTATGATGTTGAGACGTGGGATGCTGATGTTGTTGTTGGTGAAGCTGATGCTGTTAGTGGTGATGCTGATAGTACTGGTGGTGCTGGTGCTGGTGCTGCTGTTGGTGCTGCTTGTGGTACTTGGTTAGTAAGTGTGAGCCTAGCTACCAAATCGCGCACTATTTCCTCCAGGGTTTCTACTTTACGCTCGAGTCTATGGATTTGTTCTACCCATTCCTCTGTAAGGTTTGTCAATTCTTGATATTTAGTTCGAAGTCTTCTAACTTCTTCTAATAACCCTTTCTGTTTAGAATTCAAGAGTAGAGGACGAATATTGTCGTTGGTTACATCGAGTCGACCTTCGAGGCGGAAAATCCTTGCGAAAAGAGTGAAAACGGTATTGCGAACAGGTTCGCCAGTAAGAGGATCGAGTACTTCGACGTTTGGTGGTAAGTTTGGCTCGTGATAAGGAGTACCTTCTTCATTTCTCCATAGGGTGAGTATTTCGCGAACCCATCCCCATTTTCTAAAGAAATCACGGTAATTGATCGGTGGGTGTGCTCCTGTCACGCTATCTTTGGAGCTAGAAGAACTTGAGGAATTAGGTGAGAAATCCATATTATGTGTTTGGAATAGGGTTTGATATGAAATGGGTGTTGAATATTGAATGATATATTCATCTCCTTGAATACGTATATATAGCAGAAAGATTTCCGTAATTTACGGAGGAAATTTAGGAAAAGTGTTAGACAAGGTCTATTGGGAATAGATATGCTAAGATATGATTTGTCTATACTCTAATAATGGCAGTATGACGTGTCGAGATTATAAAATGATAAGTATGTAATCTAATAATCTTTCGATTAAAGACTTTCAATTCGTATACTATGATAACCCAATGACATTTCCCGGTTCGCAAACCGATGCATAAAGGCATAAGGCATATAGGTTCGTGATATAACAGGGAGTTATATACGTTTGAGTATGAATTATAGGAGTTTCAAAAATCTTGGATAATATTTCATGTAATACATATGTAATACACAAAACCAGGATAGATGACTAGGTGAGTTGTTCTTAATAAGTTCACCACTTATTAAGTGCGTAAGTGACTAAGTGTTGTATGATCACTATAGTCAGGTTTGATATTATGCACCATACCCAAACATCTATGCCACCGCCGAGTCACTTGAATGATCAATTGTTACCGGTTGGCCCAGGAATTCTGGACCAAAATCTAAGTTTGGCATTCGAAATCCACAAGCGTCCCATAGTGGTACCAAGGATCACCCTAGGCCTTAAGTAGCGTTGACGTTCGAGTAATTTCACATTATCGTGTATGTTATAATCTTAAGATTTAAGTATAGTTTCTAAGGTATAGTGTAGCATTTATCAATTAAAGGCAACAATTAAAGGCACTATGGTCAAGGAAAGTTGTAGTCCTACATTGCTAAGGTACCTAATTGTATAAGGCACACATAAAATGCAATCCTGGTTCTCTACAACAACCTGCTCTGATACCAATTGAAAGTTGGGGACGCATCCCACTCAGTGCCTTCTCAGCTAACCGCCTGTGACCACTGAGCGTACCTCAGACACTGATTTTACGGCCCGCCTCTCGGCAGTACAGCCAACCCTAATAGGGACCGCGAGGAGTAAGAGCCAATGCTTCGTCACAGGTAACACTGTGAGAACCCCCTCTACGATTAACCCGCTAATAAACGGCATTAAACCAGCTCTGATACCAATCTGTCACACCCCCAAATTAGGGCCTAGGGTATTTGTGACTAATTATATCAAATCACAGTTGTATAAACGAGAACGACTCTATATGAGACGTTTTGAATAAAACATTTATTAATAAAACAGCGGAAGCATTAAAAGTTTTACAACAAATTTAAACTGAAATAATAATAATAGTCTTAATGCAAAGTAAATGTAATGAAATGAAGACTCCATGTAGCAGCATTCAATTCATCAGGTAGCAATCATGGCAATCATCTTATTCGTCACCTGAGACAAAACATGCTTAAAGTGTCAACCAAAAAGGTTGGTGAGTTCATTAGTTTATCAAAATCAATCATTTCCGTTATAATAATAGGCCACAAGATTTCAGTTTCATAAATATCCGTACACTAGCAAGTGTATAAAAGCATTCTATAAGTTGTAGGCACCCGGTAACAAGCCTTAACGTTCATGTTTTACCCTCTGAAGTACACCAGATCAGGTGTGTTTAAAATAACCTCGAAGTACTAAAGCATCCCATAGTCAGGAAGGGGTTTGTCAGACCCAATAGATCTATCTTTAGGATTCGCGCCTACCGTACATAGACAAGTAGTTTAATGTTACCAAGCTAAGGGTATATTTCTGGTTTAAACCCACATAGAATTAGTTTTAGTACTTGTGCCTATTTCGTAAAACATTTATAAATCAGCGCATGTATTCTCAGCCCAAAAATATATATAAAAAGGGAGCAAATGAAACTCACCTTAAATAGTAGTTGAAGTATTCCACGTAAGAAAGGAAAGTAAAGCAAGTAAGTGACCGAGATATCAACTAGAAGTAGTTCTTTAAGAGAGAAATGAGAGATTAAGGTGTAAGTTTGAAATGAGAAATGTATGTGGTATTTATAGTTGAAAATGTTAGGTAAAAAAAAATTAAAATAAAATAAGTAAATCTTAAAAGTTAAAATAAGAAAAATTATTTTGTATTTTTATTAAAAGTAAATCTTAAAAGTTAAAATAAGAAAAAGTAGTTTGTATTTTTATTAAAAGTAAAATCTTATAAGAAAAAGTAGTTTGTATTTTTATTAAAAGTAAAATCTTAAAAGTTAAAATAAGAAAAAGTATTTTGTATTTTTATTAAAAGTAAATCTTAAAAGTTAAAATAAGAAAAAGTAGTTTGTATTTTTATTAAAAGTAAAATCATAAAAGTTAAAATAAGAAAAAGTAGTTTGTATTTTTATTAAAAGTAAAATCTTAAAAGTTAAAATAAGAAAAAGTATTTTGTATTTTTATTAAAAGTAAATCTTAAAAGTTAAAATAAGAAAAAGTAGTTTGTATTTTTATTAAAAGTAAAATCTTAAAAGTTAAAATAAGAAAAAGTAGTTTGTATTTTTATTAAAAGTAAAATCTTAAAAGTTAAAATAAGAAAAAGTATTTTGTATTTTTATTAAAAGTAAATTTTAAAAGTTAAAATAAAAAAAAGTAGTTTGTATTTTTATTAAAAGTAAAATCTTAAAAGTTAAAATAAGAAAAAGTAGTTTGTATTTTTATTAAAAGTAAAATCTTAAAAGTTAAAATAAGAAAAAGTATTTTGTATTTTTATTAAAAGTAAATCTTAAAAGTTAAAATAAGAAAAAGTAGTTTGTATTTTTATTAAAAGTAAAATCATAAAAGTTAAAATAAGAAAAAGTAGTTTGTATTTTTATTAAAAGTAAAATCTTAAAAGTTAAAATAAAAAAAGTAATTTGTATTTTTATTAAAAGTAAATCTTAAAAGTTAAAATAAGAAAAAGTAGTTTGTAGTTTTATTAAAAGTAAATCTTAAAAGTTAAAATAATAAAAAGTAGTTTGTATTTTTATTAAAAGTAAATCTTAAAAGTTAAAATAAGAAAAAATAGTTTGTATTTTTATTAAAAGTAAATCTTAAAATAGAAGTAGTTTGTATTTTTATTAAAAGTAAATCTTAAAAGAAAAAGTAGTTTGTATTTTTGTATTTATTTATTTAAAGTAGATATAGTTTTTTTTTTTTGTATAAAATTCTAAAAAAAAAATTTGTTTAATATATTTCTAAGAACATTTAACATTTTATTTCTATATTTGTTTAATTATTAAATACGAATTTTATATAAAAATTATTATTATATTTAGTTTTTATAAAAATTAAAATTTATGATTATTAATTTATAGTTTTTATTAGTTTTATAAATGTTATAATATTATGTATTATTTAGTTAATTATATATTCTATTAACTAAATAACAAAAGTAATATAAATATTATATATATATTCATTGATGTAATTATATTATATTATATATCATAATCTTATTTATAATATTTATAATTATATTATTTATTTTAAGCGTACGTTTATTCGGTCAACGTTAAATTTATTCGTATATAACAACTCTAGGTATTTTAGTAAAATCGGAAGTCGAAAAGTGAGGGTTGTTATAAATTTACCATTTGCTAATTCGAGTAAAAATTTACTATCCAAAGGCGTCAATGAACAACTTAATTTAGCACAAAAATCTCTACTCATATAGCTTCTATCCGCACCCGAATCAAATAAAACGTAAGCAGATTTATTGTCAATAAGAAACGTACCCGTAACAAGCTCCGGGTCTTCCTGTGCCTCTGCCGCATTAATATTGAAAACTCTTCCGCGGCTTTATCCATTCGTGTTCTCCTGGTTCGGGCAATTTCTAATAATGTGGCCCGGTTTTCCACATTTATAACAAACTACATTGGCATAACTTGCTCCGACACTACTTGCTCCGCCATTACTCGTTCCGACACCATTTGTTCCTTTCGTTCTATTAACCCCTGGTCCATAGACCTCACACTTCGCCGCGCTATGACCATTTCTTTTACACTTGTTGCAAAATTTGGTGCAGAACCCCGAGTGATACTTTTCACACCTTTGGCATAGCTGCTTCTGATTGTTGTTGTTGTTGCGATTATTATTGTTGTTGGGATGATTGTTGTAGTTGCTGTTGTTGTTGTTGTTGTTGTTGTTGTTGTTGGGCCGTTTATTGTAGTTGCGATTGATGGTGCGATTGTTGGGATAATTGTTGCGATTATTGTTGTAATTGCTGTTGTTGTTGTATTGGTGATTCTTATCACCGTTTTCCTCCCACTTTCTTTTGACTTGCTTCACATTGGCCTCTTCAGCAGTCTGTTCTTTAATTCTTTCTTCAATCTGGTTCACTAGTTTGTGAGCCATTCTACATGCCTGTTGTATAGAGGCGGGCTCGTGTGAACTTATATCTTCTTGGATTCTTTCCGGTAATCCTTTCACAAACGCGTCGATCTTCTCTTCCTCATCTTCGAATGCTCCCGGACACAATAGGCACAATTCTGTGAATCGTCTTTCGTACGTGGTAATATCAAATCCTTGGGTTCGTAACCCTCTAAGTTCTGTCTTGAGCTTATTGACCTCGGTTCTGGGACGGTACTTCTCGTTCATCAAGTGCTTGAATGTTGACCACGGTAGTGCGTACGCATCATCTTGTCCCACTTGCTCTAGATAGGTATTCCACCATGTTAACGCAGAACCTGTGAAGGTATGCGTAGCGTACTTCACTTTGTCCTCTTCAGTACACTTACTTATGGCAAACACCGATTCGACCTTCTCGGTCCACCATTTCAATCCGATCGGTCCTTCGGTTCCATCAAATTCCAAAGGTTTGCAGGCAGTGAATTCTTTGTAGGTGCATCCTACACGATTTCCTGTACTGCCAGATCCAAGGTTATTGTTGGTATGTAGCGCAGCCTGTACTGCGGCTATGTTTGAAGCTAGAAAAGTACGGAATTCCTCTTCATTCATATTCACGGTGTGTCGAGTAGTCGGTGCCATTTCCTTCAAAATAGTCAAATGGAACAAGTTAATCATACAAAATATTAAGAGTAGTTAATAGTGTTTCGTAGCATAATATGAACTCATTTATAAAAGCTTTTTCTTCATATTAGCGTTTTATAAGTTTAAATTCGGGTAGTACCTACCCGTTAAGTTCATACTTAGCAGCTAATATACAGTTCAACTACTACAATTCTATATGAAAAACTGATTGTAATAATATTTCGCGTTCAAACTTTTATACAATATTTTACAAACTTACAATACCGCTTATTTTACATAAAGCATGAAATATAGCACACAATAACTTTGATACAAGATAGTTGTGAAGATAATTCTAGCTAGTACACAAGTCGTTCAGCAAAGGCAATAAAGACACGTAATTCATACGTCCAGAAACAAGTCATACATTCTGGTTTTACTAGGACTACTTCCCATCCTTGGTCTTGTGGAACATAACCATTATGGCCGTTGATAAGACAGCGTGTTGTAACGTCGTCAAAGGGACGAGGGTTACGTAATGACCAACAGTCTCGTAATAACCTAAAAACCTCATTTCTTACCCCAATTACCGACTCCGTCACTTGTGGGAACGTTTTGTTTAATAGTTGTAGCCCGATGTTCTTGTTCTCACTTTGGTGAGAAGCGAACATTACTAACCCGTAAGCATAACATGCTTCTTTATGTTGCTTGTTAGCCACTTTTTATAAATCACGAAGTCCTATATTCGGATATACTGAGTCAAAATAATTTCTTAACCCGTTGCGTAAAATAGCATTTGGGTTCCCCGCAATATATGCGTCAATGTAAACACATCGTAACTTATGGATTTCCCAATGTGATATCCCCCATCTTTCGAACGAAAGCCTTTTATAAACCAAGGCATTCTTGGAACTTTCTTCGAATGTCTTACAAACTGATCTCGCCTTAAATAGTTGTGCCGAGGAATTCTGACCGACTCTAGACAAGATTTCATCAATCATGTCTCCGGGTAGGTCTCTTAAAATATTGGGTTGTCTATCCATTTTGTGTTTTTATACTGTAAAATAGACAAGAGTTAGATTCATAAAAAAAATACTTATTAATACAAGCAATTTTTACATATATCATAAAGCATAAGCACACTATATTACATATATTACACCACACGAATACAACTATCTTATTCCGACTCACTCGTTTCTTCTTGTTCGGTTTTGGTTCGTTTTGCCAAGTTTCTAGGGATATATGATGTTCCCCTAATACGAGCCGTCGTTGTCCACATTGGTTTAGAAAAACCTGGTGGTTTAGAGGTTCCCGGGTCATTGTTACAACTTAAGGACTTCGGGGGTTGACGATACATATAAAGTTCATCGGGGTTGGAATTAGATTTCTCTATTTTTATGCCCTTTCCCTTATTATTTTCTTTTGCCTTTTTAAATTCATTTGGGGTAATTTCTATAACATCATCGGAATTCTCGTCGGAATCCGATTCATCGGAGAATTGGTAATCCTCCCAATATTTTGCTTCCTTGGCGGAAACACCATTGACCATAATTAACCTTGGTCGGTTGGTTGAGGATTCTCTTTTACTTAACCGTTTTATTATTTCCTCCACCGGTTCTATTTCTTCTTCCGGTTCCGATTCTTCTTCCGGTTCCGATTCTTCTTCCGGTTCCGACTCTTCTTCCGGTTCCTCTTCGGGAACTTGTGAATCAGTCCACGAATCATTCCAATTTACATTTGACTCTTCATTATTATTAGGTGAGTCAATGGGACTTGTTCTAGAGGTAGACATCTATCACATAATATCAAACACGTTAAGAGATTAATATATCACATAATATTCATATGTTAAAAATATATAGTTTCCAACAAAAATGTTAAGCAATCATTTTTAAAGAAAACACGGTCGAAGTCCAGACTCACTAATGCATCCTAACAAACTCGATAAGACACACTAATGAAAATTTTCTGGTTCTCTAAGACCAACGCTCGGATACCAACTGAAATGTCCCGTTCTTATTGATTAAAAACGTTCCATATTAATTGATTTCGTTGCGGGGTTTTGACCTCTATATGAGACGTTTTTCAAAGACTGCATTCATTTTTAAAACAAACCATAACCTTTATTTTATAAATAAAGGTTTAAAAAGCTTTACGTAGATTATCAAATAATGATAATCTAAAATATCCTGTTTACACACGACCATTACATAATGGTTTACAATACAAATATGTTACATCGAAATCAGTTTCTTGAATGCAGTTTTTACACAATATCATACAAACATGGACTCCAAATCTTGTCCTTATTTTAGTATGCAACAGCGGAAGCTCTTAGTATTCACCTGAGAATAAACATGCTTTAAACGTCAACAAAAATGTTGGTGAGTTATAGGTTTAACCTATATATATCAAATCGTAACAATAGACCACAAGATTTCATATTTCAATACACATCCCATACATAGAGATAAAAATCATTCATATGGTGAACACCTGGTAACCGACATTAACAAGATGCATATATATAAGAATATCCCCATCATTCCGGGACACCCTTCGGATATGATATAAATTTCGAAGTACTAAAGCATCCGGTACTTTGGATGGGGTTTGTTAGGCCCAATAGATCTATCTTTAGGATTCGCGTCAATTAGGGTGTCTGTTCCCTAATTCTTAGATTACCAGACTTAATTAAAAGGGGCATATTCGATTTCGATAATTCAACCATAGAATGTAGTTTCACGTACTTGTGTCTATTTTGTAAATCATTTATAAAACCTGCATGTATTCTCATCCCAAAAATATTAGATTTTAAAAGTGGGACTATAACTCACTTTCATAGATTTTTACTTCGTCGGGAAGTAAGACTTGGCCACTGGTTGATTCACGAACCTATAACAATATATACATATATATCAAAGTATGTTTAAAATATATTTACAACACTTTTAATATATTTTGGTGTTTTAAGTTTATTAAGTCAGCTGTCCTCGTTAGTAACCTACAACTAGTTGTCCACAATTAGATGTACAGAAATAAATCGATAAATATTATCTTGAATCAATCCACGACCCAGTGTATACGTATCTGGGTATTGATCACAACTCAAACTATATATATTTTGGAATCAACCTCAACCCTGTATAGCTAGCTCCAATATTCACATATAGAGTGTCTATGGTTGTTCCGAAATATATATAGATGTGTCGACATGATAGGTCAAAATATTGTTTACGTGTCTATGGTATCTCAAGATTATATAATATACAATACAAGTTGATTAAGTTATGGTTGGAATAGATTTGTTACCAATTTTCACGTAGCTAAAATGAGAAAAATTATCCAATCTTGTTTTACCCATAACTTCTTCATTTTAAATCCGTTTTGAGTGAATCAAATTGCTATGGTTTCATATTGAACTCTATTTTATGAATCTAAATAGAAAAGTATAGGTTTATAGTCGGAAAAATAAGTTACAAGTCGTTTTTGTAAAGGTAGTCATTTCAGTCGAAAGAACGACGTCTAGATGACTATTTTAGAAAACATACTTCCACTTTGAGTTTAACCATAATTTTTGGATATAGTTTCATGTTCATAATAAAAATAATTTTCTCAGAATAACAACTTTTAAATCAAAGTTTATCATAGTTTTTAATTAACTAACCCAAAACAGCCCGCGGTGTTACTACGACGGCGTAAATCCGGTTTTATGGTGTTTTTCGTGTTTCCAGGTTTTAAATCATTAAGTTAGCATATCATATAGATATAGAACATGTGTGTAGTTAATTTTAAAAGTCAAGTTAGAAGGATTAATTTTTGTTTGCGAACAAGTTTAGAATTAACTAAACTATGTTCTAGTGATTACGAGTTTAAACCTTCGAATAAGATAGTTTTATATATATGAATCGAATGATGTTATGAACATCATTACTACCTCAAGTTTAGTAGGTAAACCTACTGGAAGTGACAAGAAATGATCTAGCTTCAAAGGATCTTGGATGGCTTGAAAGTTCTTGAAGTAGGATCATGACACAAAAACAAGTTCAAGTAAGATTTTTACTCGAATTAAGATAGTTTATAGTTATAGAAATTGAATCAAAGTTTGAATATGAATATTACCTTGAATAAGAAAGATAACCTACTGTATATAACAAAGGTTTCTTGATCTTAGATGATTACTTGGAATGGATTAGAAAGCTTGGAAGTAAATTAGTAAACTTGAAGGGATTTTTGAAGTGTTCTTGAAGTGTTCTTCCTATGATGATTATAGCTTGATTTTTGAAGTGATTTTTAATGAAGATGATGATTAACTACTGGAAAAATACGTTCATAATAGTGTGTGTGTGTGTTGAGAGAGAATTAGAAAGAGAATTGGAAGTGAAATGGAGTGAATGATGAGTGGTAATTGGTGAGTGGTGAGTGGGGTTAAAAGGAGTTCTAGTTAGTTGACTAGCTCATGGTAGAAGTTAAAATTGATTAGTCATACATGACATAATCAAGAGTGGAATCCCATGCTAGTTCCTATTGGTATATACTCATAGTAAGTATGTTTTGAAGCTGTGTATAATACGGATAAGAATACGACTAGAATTCTTGATGAAAGAAAAGAATGGAAAAGTAACTGTAACCATTTTCGTTAAGTATGAGTGTTTTGATATATGTCTTGAAGTCTTCCAAAAGTATTTTAATACATCTAAATACACTACATGTATATACATTTTAACTGAGTCGTTAAGTCATCGTTAGTCGTTACATATAAGTGTTGTTTTGAAACCTTTAAGTTAACGATCTCAATTAATGTTGTTAACCCATTGTTTATTATATCTAATGAGATGTTAAATTATTATATTATCATGATATTATGATATATTAATATATCTTAATATGATATATATACATTTAAATGTCGTTACAACGATAATCGTTACATATATGTCTCGTTTCGAAATCCTTAAGTTAGTAGTCTTGTTTATATGTATATAACTCATTGTTAATATACTTATGGAGATACTTACTTATCATAATCTCATGTTAACCATATGTATATCCATATATATATATATCGTCATGTCGTTTTTACAAGTTTTAACGTTCGTGAATCGCCGGTCAACTTGGGTGGTCAATTGTCTATATGAAACATATTTCAATTAATCAAGTCTTAACAAGTTTGATTGCTTAACATGTTGGAAACATTTAATCAAGTAAATATCAATCTCAATTAATATATATAAACATGGAAAAGTTCGGGTCACTACAGTGTACGGTCAAGATTATTTACAGCCGTCCTTTCCCCTTATATAAATAGAGCTTTCTCCATTCATCTTTCACTTTTCCTGCTTTTTCATTTCTAACATGGCTTACTGCGCTGATTTTTCCATTGTTGGTTCTAATCCTTCATCCATCTCGTCCGAATATGTAGCGCATATCGCGAAGCGTTACCCTCCCATGAGGTCATTGTCAACCGTTGTTCCTGGACGTTTAGATCCAGCCAACCGTTCCCCTGGCGGGAAGGTGACCGTATATAGCGTAGTTTTCGAGCGGGGGAATATGCGCATTCCACCCACGAATTTCATTTTGCACGTACTTTCTCATTTCAACATTGGTATGGGTCAGCTAGACCCTCATAGCGCTTGTCGCCTAGTTGTGTTCTAGATGTGGTGTAGGGCACATGATTTTATACCTACGGTGAACTTGTTCAAGAATATATTTTCCTTTGAACGGCTCGATACAGGTTGGTTCGCTTTTCGCAATAAAGTCTGCTTTACTGGTGAAAAGATAGAGGAAAATCCACCAGACTGGAAAGAGCGCTACTTCTTTGTAAATGATACCTTCATCCCTCTACAGTTTTCGAACATGCGTTCCTGGCAATATGGTTTCGACGGGAGCTTAAATTCAGCGCCGCCTTTAAGTTCAAGCGAACAGTCAATGTTGGACAAGTGCGTGGGTCGCACCCTTCCCTTACGCACGTATAGCAACAACGTGTTGTATGCCAGTGGGATATCCAAGCATTGGCCAGATCCCAGCTATTATCCTCACTTCAGTCGTCATTTTCAAGGTATATAGAACTTTCGACTTTCTCCACTTTTACTTCTTTCTTAACGTCTTTGTCTTATGTTGACAGCAATTCCCTTCTCCGAGTATCTTGAATTCTCTTCTTCCATGTTTGTGGCGGTGGACCGCATGCCTTTGGGGAAAGGCTTCTCGGCTAAGCGCCCTGTTACCGCAGCCTCTGCGTCTGGTTCTTCACGCAGGAAAAGTGAAATGTCCCGTTCTTATTGATTAAAAACGTTCCATATTAATTGATTTCGTTGCGAGGTTTTGACCTCTATATGAGACGTTTTTCAAAGACTGCATTCATTTTTAAAACAAACCATAACCTTTATTTCATAAATAAAGGTTTAAAAAGCTTTACGTAGATTAAATGATAATCTAAAATATCCTGTTTACACACGACCATTACATAATGGTTTACAATACAAATATGTTACATCGAAATCAGTTTCATGAATGCAGTTTTTACACAATATCATACAAACATGGACTCCAAATCTTGTCCTTATTTTAGTATGCAACAGCGGAAGCTCTTAGTATTCACCTGAGAATAAACATGCTTTAAACGTCAATAAAAATGTTGGTGAGTTATAGGTTTAACCTATATATATCAAATCGTAACAATAGACCACAAGATTTCATATTTCAATACACATCCCATACATAGAGATAAAAATCATTCATATGGTGAACACCTGGTAACCGACATTAACAAGATGCATATATAAGAATATCCCCATCATTCCGGGACACCCTTCGGATATGATATAAATTTTGAAGTACTAAAGCATCCGGTACTTTGGATGGGGTTTGTTAGGCCCAATAGATCTATCTTTAGGATTCGCGTCAATTAGGGTGTCTGTTCCCTAATTCTTAGATTACCAGACTTAATAAAAAGGGACATATTCGATTTCAATAATTCAACCATAAAATGTAGTTTCACGTACTTGTGTCTATTTTGTAAATCATTTATAAAACCTGCATGTATTCTCATCCCAAAAATATTAGCTTTTAAAAGTGAGACTATAACTCACTTTCACAGATTTTTACTTCGTCGGGAAGTAAGACTTGGCCACTGGTTGATTCACGAACCTATAACAATATATACATATATATCAAAGTATGTTCAAAATATATTTACAACACTTTTAATATATTTTGATGTTTTAAGTTTATTAAGTCAGCTGTCCTAGTTAGTAACCTACAACTAGTTGTCCACAGTTAGATGTACAGAAATAAATCGATAAATATTATCTTGAATCAATCCACGACCCAGTGTATACGTATCTCAGTATTGATCACAACCCAAACTATATATATTTTGGAATCAACCTCAACCCTGTATAGCTAACTCCAACATTCACATATAGAGTGTCTATGGTTGTTCCGAAATATATATAGATGTGTCGACATGATAGGTCGAAACATTGTATACGTGTCTATGGTATCTCAAGATTAAATAATATACAATACAAGTTGATTAAGTTATGGTTGGAATAGATTTGTTACCAATTTTCACGTAGCTAAAATGAGAAAAATTATCCAATCTTGTTTTACCCATAACTTCTTCATTTTAAATCCGTTTTGAGTAAATCAAATTGCTATGGTTTCATATTGAACTCTATTTTATGAATCTAAACGGAAAAAGTATAGGTTTATAGTCGGAAAAATAAGTTACAAGTTGTTTTTGTAAAGGTAGTCATTTCAATCGAAAGAACGACGTCTAGATGACCATTTTAGAAAACATACTTCCACTTTGAGTTTAACCATAATTTTTGGATATAGTTTCATGTTCATAATAAAAATCATTTTCTCAGAATAACAACTTTTAAATCAAATTTTATCATAGTTTTTAGTTAACTAACCCAAAACAGCCCGCGGTGTTACTACGACGGCGTAACTCCGGTTTTACGGTGTTTTTCGTGTTTTCAGGTTTTAAATCATTAAGTTAGCATATCATATAGATATAGAACATGTGTTTAGTAGATTTTAAAAGTCAAGTTAGAAGGATTAACTTTTATTTGCGAACAAGTTTAGAATTAACTAAACTATGTTCTAGTGATTACAAGTTTAAACCTTCGAATAAGATAGCTTTATATGTATGAATCGAATGATGTTATGAACATCATTACTACCTCAAGTTCCTTGGATAAACCTACTGGAAATGAGAAAAAATAGATCTAGCTTCAAAGGATCCTTGGATAGCTTGAAAGTTCTTGAAGCAGAATCATGACACGAAAACAATTTCAAGTAAGATTTCCACTCGAAATAAGATTGTTATAGTTATAGAAATTGAATTAAAGTTTGAATATGATTATTACCTAGTATTAGATAGATAACCTACTGTAAGTAACAAAGGTTTCTTGATCTTGGATGATTACTTGGAATGGATTTAGAAAACTTGGAAGTAAACTTGCAATCTTGGAAGTATTCTTGATTTTATGAAACTAGAACTTTTGGAATTTATGAAGAACACTTAGAACTTGAAGATAGAACTTGAGAGAGATCAATTAGATGAAGAAAATTGAAGAATGAAAGTGTTTGTAGGTGTTTTTGGTCGTTGGTGTATGGATTAGATATAAAGGATATGTAATTTTGTTTTCATGTAAATAAGTCATGAATGATTACTCATATTTTTGTAATTTTATGAGATATTTCATGCTAGTTGCCAAATGATGGTTCCCACATGTGTTAGGTGACTCACATGGGCTGCTAAGAGCTGATCATTGGAGTGTATATACCAATAGTACATACATCTAAAAGCTGTGTATTGTACGAGTACGAATACGGGTGCATACGAGTAGAATTGTTGATGAAACTGAAAGAGGATGTAATTGTAAGCATTTTTGTTAAGTAGAAGTATTTTGATAAGTGTCTTGAAGTCTTTTAAAAGTGTATGAATACATATTAAAACACTACATGTATATACATTTTAACTGAGTCGTTAAGTCATCGTTAGTCGTTACATGTAAATGTTGTTTTGAAACCTTTAGGTTAACCATCTTGTTGAATGTTGTTAACCCATTGTTTAAAAACAAATGAGATATTAAATTGTTATATTATCATGTTATTATGATATATAATATATCTTAGTATGATATATATACAGTTAAATGTCGTTACAACGATAATCGTTACATATATGTCTCGTTTCGAAATCATTATGTTAGTAGTCTTATTTTTACATATGTATTTCATTGTTAATACACTTAATAATATATTTACTTATCATTTAACATAATTAACCAAGTGTATCAATATCTTAATATGATTCATATGTACCTAGTAAGACGTTGTTATAACGATAATCGTTATATATATCGTTTTCGAGTTTCTTAAATTAATAGTCTCATTTTTATGTATATAACTCATTGTTAAAATACCTAATGAGATACATACTTATAATAAAATCATGTTAACTATATATATAACCATATATATGTCATCGTATAGTTTTTACAAGTTTTAACGTTCGTGAATCACCGGTCAACTTGGGTGGTCAATTGTCTATATGAAACCTATTTCAATTAATCAAGTCTTAACAAGTTTGATTTCTTAACATGTTGGAAACACTTAATCATGTAAATAACAATTTCATTTAATATATATAAACATGGAAAAGTTTGGGTCACTACAGTACCTACCCGTTAACTAAATTTCATCCCGAAATTTTAAGCAGTTGGAGGTGTTGACGTATCTTCTGGAAATAAATGCGGGTATTTCTTCTTCATCTGATCTTCACGCTCCCAGGTGAACTCGGGTCCTCTACGAGCATTCCATCGAACCTTAACAATCGGTATCTTGTTTTGTTTAAGTCTCTTAACCTCACGATCCATTATTTCGACGGGTTCTTCAATGAATTGAAGTTTTTCATTGATTTGGATTTCGTCCAACGGAATAGTGAGATCTTCTTTAGCAAAACATTTCTTCAAATTTGAGACGTGGAAAGTGTTATGTACAGCCGCGAGTTGTTGAGGTAGCTCCAGTTGGTAAGCTACTGGTCCGACACGATCTATAATCTTGAATGGTCCAATGTACCTTGGATTTAGTTTCCCCCGTTTACCAAATCGAACAACGCCTTTCCAAGGTGAAACCTTAAGCATGACCATTTATCCAATTTCAAACTCTATATCTTTTCTTTTACTGTCCGCGTAGCTCTTTTGTCGACTCTGGGCGGTTTTCAATCTTTGTTGAATTTGGATGATTTTCTCGGTAGTTTCTTGTATTATCTCCGGACCCGTAATCTGTCTATCCCCCACTTCACTCCAACAAATCGGAGACCTGCACTTTCTACCATAAAGTGCTTCAAACGGTGCCATCTCAATGCTTGAATGGTAGCTGTTGTTGTAGGAAAATTCTGCTAACGGTAGATGTCGATCCCAACTGTTTTTGAAATCAATAACACAAGCTCGTAGCATGTCTTCAAGCGTTTGTATCGTCCTTTCACTCTGCCCATCAGTTTGTGGATGATAGGCAGTACTCATGTCTAGACGAGTTCCCAATGCTTGCTGTAATGTCTGCCAGAATCTTGAAATAAATCTGCCATCCCTATCAGAGATAATAGAGATTGGTATTCCATGTCTGGAGACGACTTCCTTCAAATACAGTCGTGCTAACTTCTCCATCTTGTCATCTTCTCTTATTGGCAGGAAGTGTGCTGACTTGGTGAGACGATCAACTATTACCCAAATAGTATCATAACCACTTGCAGTCCTTGGCAATTTAGTAATGAAATCCATGGTAATGTTTTCCCATTTCCATTCCGGGATTTCAGGTTGTTGTAGACGACCTGATGGTTTCTGATGCTCAGCTTTGACCTTAGAACACGTCAAACATTCTCCCACATATTTAGCAATATCGGCTTTCATACCTGGCCACCAAAAATGTTTCTTAAGATCCTTGTACATCTTCCCCGTTCCGGGATGTATTGAGTATCTGGTTTTATGAGCTTCTCTAAGTACCATTTCTCTCATATCTCCAAATTTTGGTACCCAAATTCTTTCAGCCCTATACCGGGTTCCGTCTTCCCGAATATTAAGATGCTTCTCCGATCCTTTGGGTATTTCATCCTTTAAATTTCCCTCTTTTAAAACTCCTTGTTGCGCCTCCTTTATTTTAGTAGTAAGGTTAGTGTAAATCATTATATTCATAGATGTTACTCGAATGGGTTCTCTGTCCTTTCTGCTCAAGGCGTCGGCTACCACATTTGCCTTCCCCGGGTGGTAACGAATCTCAAAGTCGTAATCATTCAACAATTCAATCCACCTACGCTACCTCATATTCAGTTTTTTCTGATTAAATATGTGTTGAAGACTTTTGTGGTCGGTATATATAATACTTTTGACCCCATATAAGTAGTGCCTCCAAGTATTTAATGCAAAAACAACCGCGCCTAATTCCAAATCATGCGTCGTATAATTTTGCTCGTGAATCTGCAATTGTCTAGACGCATAAGCAATCACCTTCATCCGTTGCATTAATACACAACCGAGACCTTGCTTTGATGCGTCACAATAAATCACAAAATCATCATTCCCTTCAGGCAATGACAATATAGGTGCCGTAGTTAGCTTTTTCTTCAATAATTGAAACGCCTTCTCTTGTTCATCCTTCCATTCAAATTTCTTCCCTTTATGCGTTAATGCAGTCAAGGGTTTTGCTATTTTGGAGAAATCTTGGATGAATCTTCTGTAGTAACCAGCCAATCCTAAAAATTGACGTATATGCTTCGGAGTTTTTGGGGTTTCCCACTTTTCAACGGTTTCGATCTTTGCCGGGTCCACCTGGATACCTTTTTTGTTCACTATGTGACCGAGGAATTGAACTTCTTCCAACCAAAATGCACACTTTGAAAACTTAGAGTACAGTTTTTCTTTCCTCAATACTTCTAGCACTTTTCTCAAATGTTCTTCGTGCTCTTGATCATTCTTTGAGTAAATAAGTATGTCATCGATGAAAACAATGACAAACTTGTCAAGATATGGCCCACACACTCGGTTCATAAGGTCCATGAACACAGCTGGTGCGTTAGTCAATCCAAACGGCATAACCATAAACTCGTAATGACCATAACGCGTCCTAAAAGCAGTTTTTGGAATATCATCCTACTTTACTCGCATTTGATGATATCCAGAACGTAAATCAATCTTCGAATAAACCGACGAGCCTTATAGTTGATCAAATAAGTCGTCAATTCTCGGCAGTGGATAACGGTTTTTGATGGTAAGTTTGTTCAACTCTCTGTAGTCAATACACAACCTAAATGTACCATCCTTCTTCTTGACAAACAAAACAGGAGCTCCCCATGGTGATGTGCTTGGTCAAATGAAACCACGTTCTAATAGTTCTTGCAGTTGGCTTTGCAGTTCTTTCATCTCGCTGGGTGCAAGTCTATAAGGAGCACGAGCTATTGGTGCAGCTCCTGGTACAAGATATATTTGAAATTCAACAGATCGATGTGGAGGTAGTCCCGGTAATTCTTTCAGAAATACATCGGGAAATTCTTTTGCTACGGGAACATCATTGATGCTCTTTTCTTCAGTTTGTACTTTCTCGACGTGTGCTAGAACAGCATAGCAACCTTTTCTTATTAGTTTTTGTGCCTTCAAATTACTAATAAGATGTAGTTTCATGTTGCCCTTTTCTCCGTACACCATTAAGGGTTCTCCTTCTTCTTGTACAATGCGAATTGTATTTTTATAACATACGATCTCTGCTTTCACCTTCTTCAGCCAGTCCATGCCAACTATTACATCAAAACTCCCTAACTCTACTGGTATCAAATCAATCTTAAATATTTCGCTACGCAGTTTAATTTCTCGATTCCGGCATATATTATCTGCTGAAATTAATTTACCATTTGCTAATTCGAGTAAAAATTTACTATCCAACGGCGTCAATGGACAACTTAATTTAGCACAAAAATCTCTACTCATATAGCTTCTATTCGCACCCGAATCAAATAAAACGTAAGCAGATTTATTGTCAATAAGAAACGTACCCGTAACAAGCTCCAGGTCTTCCTGTGCCTCTGCCGCATTAATATTGAAAACTCTTCCGCGGCCTTGTCCATTCGTGTTCTCCTGGTTCGGGCAATTTTTAATAATGTGGCCCGGTTTTCCACATTTATAACAAACTACATTGGCATAACTTGCTCCGACACTACTTGCTCCGCCATTACTCGTTCCGACACCATTTGTTCCTTTCGTTCTGCTAACCCCTGGTCCGTAGACCTCACACTTCGCCGCGCTATGACCATTTCTTTTACACTTGTTGCAAAATTTGGTGCAGAATCTCGAGTGATACTTTTCACACCTTTGGCATAGCTGCTTCTGATTGTTGTTGTTGTTGTTGCGGTTGTTATTGTTGTTGGGATGATTATTGTAGTTGTTGTTGTTGTTGTTGTTGTTGTTGTTGTTGTTGGGCCGTTTGTTGTAGTTGCGATTGATGTTGCGATTGTTGGGATAATTGTTGCGATTATTATTGTAATTGCTGTTGTTGTTGTATTGGTGATTCTTATCACCGTTTTCCTCCCACTTTCTTTTGACTTGCTTCACATTGGCCTCTTCAGCCGTCTGTTCTTTAATTCTTTCCTCAATCTGGTTCACTAGTTTGTGAGCCATTCTACATGCCTGTTGTATGGAGGCGGGCTCGTGTGAACTTATATCTTCTTGGATTCTTTCCGGTAATCCTTTCACAAACGCGTCGATCTTCTCTTCCTCATCTTCGAACGCTCCCCGACACAATAGGCATAATTCTGTGAATCGTCTTTCGTACGTGGTAATATCAAATCCTTGGGTTCGTAACCCTCTAAGTTCTGTCTTGAGCTTATTGACCTCGGTTCTGGGACGGTACTTCTCGTTCATCAAGTGCTTGAATGCTGACCACGGTAGTGCTTACGCATCATCTTGTCCCACTTGCTCTAGATAGGTATTCCACCATGTTAACGCAGAACCTGTGAAGGTATGCGTAGCGTACTTCACTTTGTCCTCTTCAGTACACTTACTTATGGCAAACACCGATTCGACCTTCTCGGTCCACCGTTTCAATCCGATCGGTCCTTCGGTTCCATCAAATTCCAAAGGTTTGCAGGCAGTGAATTCTTTGTAGCTGCATCCTACACGATTTCCTGTACTGCTAGATCCAAGGTTATTATTGGTATGTAGCGCAGCCTGTACTGCGGCTATGTTTGAAGCTAGAAAAGTACGAAATTCCTCTTCATTCATATTCACGGTGTGTCGAGTAGTCGGTGCCATTTCCTTCAAAATAGTAAAATGGAACAAGTTAATCATACAGAATATTAAGAGTAGTTAATAGTATTTTGTAGCATAATATGAACTCATTTATAAAAGCTTTTTCTTTATATTAGCGTTTTATAAGTTTAAATTCGGGTAGTACCTACCCGTTAAGTTCATACTTAGTAGCTAATATACAATTCAACTACTACAATTCTATATGAAAAACTGATTATAATAATATTTCGCGTTCAAACTTTTATACAATATTTTACAAACTTACAATACCGCTTATTTTACATAAAGCATGAAATATAGCACACAATAACTTTGATACAAGATAGTTGTGAAGATAATTCTAGCTAGTACACAAGTCGTTCAGCAAAGGCAATAAAGACACGTAATTCATACGTCCAGAAACAAGTCATGCATTCTGGTTTTACTAGGACTACTTCCCATCCTTGGTCTTGTGGAACATAACCGTTATGGCCGTTGATAAGACAGCGTGTTGTAACGTCGTCAAAGGGACGAGGGTTACGTAATGACCAACAGTCTCGTAATAACCTAAAAACCTCATTTCTTACCACAATTACCGACTCCGTCACTTGTGGGAACGTTTCGTTTAATAGTTGTAGCCCGATGTTCTTTTTCTCACTTTGGTGAGAAGTGAACATTACTAACCCGTAAGCATAGCATGCTTCTTTATGTTGCATGTTAGCCGCTTTTTCTAAATCATGAATTCCTATATTCGGATACATTGAGTCAAAATAATTTCTTAACCCGTTGCGTAAAATAGCATTTGGGTTCCCCGCAATATATGCGTCAAAGTAAACACATCGTAACTTATGGGTTTCCCAATGTGATATCCCCCATCTTTCAAACGAAAGTCTCTTATAAACCAAGACATTCTTGGAACGTTCTTCGAATGTCTTACAAACTGATTTCGCCGTAAATAGTTGTGCCGAAGAATTCTGACCGACTCTAGACAAGATTTCATCAATCATGTCTCCGGGTAGGTCTCTTAAAATATTGGGTTGTCTATCCATTTTGTGTTTTTATACTGTAAAATAGACAAGAGTTAGATTCATAAAAAAATACTTATTAATACAAGCAATTTTTACATATATCAAAAAGCATAAGCACACTATATTACATATATTACACCACACGAATACAACTATCTTATTCCGACTCGCTCGTTTCTTCTTCTTCGGTTTTGGTTCATTTTGCCAAGTTTCTAGGGATATATGATGTTCCCCTAATACGAGCTGTCGTTTTCCACAACGGTTTAGAAAAACCTGGTGGTTTAGAGGTTCCCGGGTCATTGTTACAACTTAAGGGCTTTGGGGGTTGACGATACATATAAAGTTCATCGGGATTAGAATTAGATTTCTCTATTTTTATGCCCTTTCCCTTATTATTTTCTTTTGCCTTTTTAAATTCAGTTGGGGTAATTTCTATAACATCATCGGAATTCTCGTCGGAATCCGATTCATCGGAGAATTGGTAATCCTCCCAATATTTTGCTTCCTTGGCGGAAACACCATTGACCATAATTAACCTTGGTCGGTTGGTTGAGGATTTTCTTTTACTTAACCGTTTTATTATTTCCCCCACGGGTTCTATTTCCTCCTCCGGTTCCTCCTCTTCCGGTTCTGATTCTTCTTCCGGTTCTGATTCTTCTTCCGGTTCTTCTTCGGGAACTTGTGAATCAGTCCAATATATATTTGACTCTTCGTTATTATTAGGTGAGTCAATGGGATTTGTGCTAGAGGTAGACATCTATCACACAATATCAAACATGTTAAGAGATTAATATATCACATAATATATACATGTTAATAATATATAGTTTCCAACAAAAATGTTAAGCAATCATTTTTAAAGAAAACACGGTCGAGTCCAGACTCACTAATGCATCCTAACAAACTCGATAAGACACACTAATGCAAATTTTCTGGTTCTCTAAGACCAACGCTCGGATACCAACTGAAATGTCCCGTTCTTATTGATTAAAAACGTTCCATATTAATTGATTTCGTTGCGAGGTTTTGACCTCTATATGAGACGTTTTTCAAAGACTGCATTCATTTTTAAAACAAACCATAACCTTTATTTCATAAATAAAGGTTTAAAAAGCTTTACGTAGATTAAATGAGAATCTAAAATATCCTGTTTACACACGACTATTACATAATGGTTTACAATACAAATATGTTACATCGAAATCAGTTTCTTGAATGTAGTTTTTACACAATATCATACAAACATGGACTCCAAATCTTGTCCTTATTTTAGTATGCAACAGTGGAAGCTCTTAGTATTCACCTG
Organism: Rutidosis leptorrhynchoides; assembly: GCF_046630445.1. Classification (NCBI taxonomy): domain Eukaryota; kingdom Viridiplantae; phylum Streptophyta; class Magnoliopsida; order Asterales; family Asteraceae; genus Rutidosis; species Rutidosis leptorrhynchoides. The sequence continues at coordinate 549,963,999 of NC_092336.1, read as the reverse complement.
AGAATAAACATGCTTTAAACGTCAACAAAAATGTTGGTGAGTTATAGGTTTAACCTATATATATCAAATCGTAACAATAGACCACAAGATTTCATATTTCAATACACATCCCATACATAGAGATAAAAATCATTCATATGGTGAACACCTGGTAACCGACATTGACAAGATGCATATATAAGAATATCCCCATCATTCCGGGACACCCTTCGGATATGATATAAATTTTGAAGTACTAAAGCATCCGGTACTTTGGATGGGGTTTGTTAGGCCCAATAGATCTATCTTTAGGATTCGTGTCAATTAGGGTGTCTGTTCCCTAATTCTTAGATTACCAGACTTAATAAAAAGGGGCATATTCAATTTCGATAATTCAACCATAAAATGTAGTTTCACGTACTTGTGTCTATTTTGTAAATCATTTATAAAACCTGCATGTATTCTCATCCCAAAAATATTAGATTTTAAAAGTGGGACTATAACTCACTTTCATAGATTTTTACTTCGTCGGGAAGTAAGACTTGGCCACTTGTTGATTCACGAACCTATAACAATATATACATATATATCAAAGTATGTTCAAAATATATTTACAACACTTTTAATATATTTTGATGTTTTAAGTTTATTAAGTCAGCTGTCCTAGTTAGTAACCTACAACTAGTTGTCCACAGTTAGATGTATAGAAATAAATCGATAAATATTATCTTGAATCAATCCACGACCCAGTGTATACGTATCTCAGTATTGATCACAACTCAAACTATATATATTTTGGAATCAACCTCAATCCACGAAATATATATAGATGTGTTGACATGATAGGTCAAAACATTGTATACATGTCTATGGTATCTCAAGATTACATAATATACAATACAAGTTGATTAAGTTATGGTTGGAATAGATTTGTTACCAATTTTCACGTAACTAAAATGAGAAAAATTATCCAATCTTGTTTTACTCATAACTTCTTCATTTTAAATCCGTTTTGAGTGAATCAAATTGCTATGGTTTCATATTGAACTCTATTTTATGAATCTAAACAGAAAAAGTATAGGTTTATAGTTGGAAAAGTAAGTTACAAGTTGTTTTTGTAAAGGTAGTCATTTCAGTCGAAAGAACGACGTCTAGATGACCATTTTAGAAAACATACTTCCACTTTGAGTTTAACCATAATTTTTGGATATAGTTTCATGTTCATAATAAAAATCATTTTCTCACAATAACAACTTTTAAATCAAAGTTTATCATAGTTTTTAATTAACTAACCCAAAACAGCCCGCGGTGTTACTACGACGGCGTAAATCCGGTTTTACGGTGTTTTTCGTGTTTCCAGGTTTTAAATCATTAAGTTAGCATATCATATAGATATAGAACATGTGTTTAGTTGATTTTAAAAGTCAAGTTAGAAGGATTAACTTTTATTTGCGAACAAGTTTAGAATTAACTAAACTATGTTCTAATGATTACAAGTTTAAACCTTCGAATAAGATAGCTTTATATGTATGAATCGAATGATTTTATGAACATCATTACTACCTCAAGTTCCTTGGATAAACCTACTGGAAATGAGAAAAAATAGATCTAGCTTCAAAGGATCCTTGGATGGCTTGAAAGTTCTTGAAGCAGAATCATGACACGAAAACAATTTCAAGTAAGATTTCCACTCGAAATAAGATTGTTATAGTTATAGAAATTGAATTAAAGTTTGAATATGATTATTACCTTGTATTAGAAAGATAACCTACTGTAAGTAACAAAGGTTTCTTGATCTTGGATGATTACTTGGAATGGATTTAGAAAACTTGGAAGTAAACTTGCAATCTTGGAAGTATTCTTGATTTTATGAAACTAGAACTTTTGGAATTTATGAAGAACACTTAGAACTTGAAGATAGAACTTGAGAGAGATCAATTAGATGAAGAAAATTGAAGAATGAAAGTGTTTGTAGGTGTTTTTGGTCGTTGGTGTATGGATTAGATATAAAGGATATGTAATTTTGTTTTCATGTAAATAAATCATGAATGATTACTCATATTTTTGTAATTTTATGAGATATTTCATTCTAGTTGCCAAATGATGGTTCCCACATGTGTTAGGTGACTCACATGGGCTGCTAAGAGCTGATCATTGGAGTGTATATATCAATAGTACATACATCTAAAAGCTGTGTATTGTACGAGTACGAATACGGGTGCATACGAGTAGAATTGTTGATGAAACTGAACGAGGATGTAATTGTAAGCATTTTTGTTAAGTAGAAGTATTTTGATAAGTGTCTTGAAGTCTTTTAAAAGTGTATGAATACATATTAAAACACTACATGTATATACATTTTAACTGAGTCGTTAAGTCATCGTTAGTCGTTACATGTAAATGTTGTTTTGAAACCTTTAGGTTAACCATCTTGTTGAATGTTGTTAACCCATTGTTTATTATAACAAATGAGATATTAAATTGTTATATTATCATGATATTATGATATATAATATATCTTAGTATGATATATATACAGTTAAATGTCGTTACAACGATAATCGTTACATATATGTCTCGTTTCGAAATCATTATGTTATTAGTCTTATTTTTACATATGTATTTCATTGTTAATACAATTAATAATATATTTACTTATCATTTAACATAATTAACCAAGTGTATCAATATCTTAATATGATTCATATGTACCTAGTAAGACTTTGTTATAACGATAATCGTTATATATATCGTTTTAGAGTTTCTTAAATTAATAGTCTCATTTTTATGTATATAACTCATTGTTAAAATACCTAATGAGATACATACTTATAATAAAATCATGTTAACTATATATATAACCATATATATGTCATCGTATAGTTTTTACAAGTTTTAACGTTCGTGAATCACCGGTCAACTTGGGTGGTCAATTGTCTATATGAAACCTATTTCAATTAATCAAGTCTTAACAAGTTTGATTGCTTAACATGTTGGAAACACTTAATCATGTAAATAACAATTTTATTTAATATATATATAAACATGGAAAATTTTGGGTCACTACAAAAAGGAAGAAGAAGATTGCGGCGCAGTATGCTAATTTACCCAAGGGGTGTTCTCGTGGGAACTTGTTCCATCACATAGTGATGCACCTGTTCAAAAGAAGTGTAAAAGACCGACCGCTTCCTCCTCGTCGAAGCGCGCTCGTACTGGTATGTTCCGCGTTTCTTTTGTTACGTATTTTGCTTATGCGTTGACTCTACTCATCATTACTACTTCTACCCAGATGACGGCCGCGTGCCTACTGCAAGAGGGGGTGTGAATAAACCTCGGCCATCCCCTATTCAGGTCGATAGCGATTCCTCCATCGATAAACAGCGTCATAATTCGACGAGTTCTGCTAAAGGTGAGTGTCCAGGGTCTCGGGCCGAGCAATGGGTCTTCTGGCGATGAAATGTCTATAATGAGGGACACCATAATGAGTCTTTGCGGCAGGCTTGATAATGCGCAACAGGCCAACAAAAAGATACAGGCGCAACTAAATTGTGCTAATCGCCAGAATAGTGACCATGAGGAAACTATACGTGAGCTTAGGGCATAGTGCGCTGAATCAGAGCGGCGGGCGAAGTCGACTGTTCATGAGTTAGGGCTGTTAAAGGCGGGTCTTCCTCTCATAGTGGATCATGCTTTAAATAGCGATGCTGTAAATGATCGCTATGAGGTTGCTTTGAAATCCATACAGGATGTTGTGCACCTCCACTTTTGGGACATTGTGAAGGAGCATATTCAGGTGCCCACCATTCTTCCTAAAGCTATCTTGGATTGCCTTATTCCTGAGGCGCGCGAAGATGCCAGGGAGGCTTGCAGAGCCTTACGCTACATCCCTATTCCTCAGCTTGAGGAGTTGTTACGCGATTCGCGAGTGTCAGCACAAGATTTGGTGGATTCTAAGTTGTAGGTTTACTTTGTAATGTCATAATGCGTTATGGCGCGCGTATTATTTTGTAACATGTGCATTTTTTGAAAATAAAAATATACCATTGTGATGTAAGTTTGTGATATATTGACTGCTCATATTATTGCTTTGTTATCGATAACGTTGTTACTTTCACTCTTGGCGTGCCATCGCTAATCTTTATGTGCATTGATGTGCACTCAACCCACACTTAGATCGTGTGCTCATAATCGCGTCTAAGAGTCTTCCAAATGTTAGTTTGAGACTGTGGTCAAGCGCGACCAACGCTTTTTCGTTTATAGTCATGACTTGCAGATACCTAGGTCTGCTCGGGCGGAACTAGGTCAACCAAGTGACCATCGCTCTTTGGTAAATAGTCTAGTTTGTTTCCAAACAGACTTCTGCCGCACGGGAGCTAGGGAAAGTCATCCCTTAGAGAGGCAGGAACGCGCTAGTATATTACTGTGCGCGTGCAGTTTAAGTTAAGTAGCTATTCTGCTTTCAAAGGCACGAGAAATAATTGACTGAAAATGACTCGTTGCTTTAATATAATCGAAAAGGCGATTTTACAATAACGAATTACACAGTCGCCCTACAAAGGCGCGTGGTTTAGTAATTACATGTAAATCTAGAGAAAGTAGGTGAGTGATCAATTCTCCTAATTTCTATATTACATGTAACATTTCTTAAGCGCGGTAGCATGCCAGGTTCGCTTGATTGGATTGCCCTTAAGCTCTGTCAGTTTGTAAGCTTCGGTGTTACTGATCCCAATGACGTTGTAAGGTCCCTCCCAGTTTGGCCCCAACTTCCCAGTGTTTTGGGCCCTGCTTACTGGTTATCACGCCACACAAGATCTCCTACGTTGTATGTCCTTGCCCGCACACGCTTGTCGTAATATTTTGTTATGCGCTACTTGTTGGTGGATTTGTGGATCGCCGCCATTTCCCTGCGCTCCTCCGCATAACTCAGATTAGTGTGCAGCCTTTCGTCGTTTTCACCCTCACTGTATGACATGATCCTTTCTATTGGGACGGTTATTTCTGCTGGAATTACTGCCTCCGAACCGTATACTAAACTGAACGGTGTTTCTCCTGTGATATTCTTGTGCGTCGTTCTGTGCGCCCATATGACTTTGGGTAACTCATCCACCCATCCGCTGCGCTTCATTCCAAACCTTGCTTTAATGGCGTGCACAATGTCTCTGTTCGTAACCTCACATTGGCCATTAGCCTGAGGGTGTGCGACGGAGGTGAAACGTTGTTTGATGTTCAAATCCTGGCACCAGCTGCGGAAGGGGTTGCCTTCGAATTGTGTTCCGTTATCGCTGACAATTTCGTTAGGTATTCCGAACCTGCATACAATGCTTTCCCAGAAAAAATCTCTCATCTGCTTACTGGTGATGGTGCGCAGGGGTTTCGCTTCCACCCATTTGGTAAAGAAGTCGATAGCAACCACTAGGTATACAGTGTTCCCTGCGCCCTTTGGAAAAGGTCCCACTATGTCTATAGCCCATTTGCAAAACGGCCACGGTGACGTGATGAGTATCATAGGGTGCTGTGGCGCTCTGCTAATGGGTGCGTGCAATTGGCATTCTTGGCAAACTCTTATCCTTTCTGCAGTATCAGCGTACATTCGGGGCCAATAATACCCTAGTCGCTTGATCCTCTCGGTGACTATCCTCGACCCAGAATGTAACCCGCAAGATCCTTTGTGAATCTCGTCAATAATCGTAGCAGCCTCTTTCGGTCCCACGCAGCGTAGCGAAGCGCCTAAATAAGATTTTCGATATAAGTTTCCCCTCGCAGTTCGTAATTTGGCGCTTTCACCCTAATCTTCATTGCTTCCTTATCTCCTTCGGGTAAAGACCCAGTTCGCAGGAATTATACGATATCTGTCATCCAAGTTGCTTCTTCCTCTTCGACAGATGAAATCGTTATCTCTGGCTCGGTGGATTTCTTGAAAACTTGCTCCACTAGTATTTTCTTTTCCAAATGGTTGAAGGTGAGAGCTGCCAGCTTACTGAGTACATCCGCCTGTTTGTTCTGACTCCTAGGGATTTGACTGATTCTGAAGTCAACGAATGTATCAGCTAGAGAGTGGACCAGAGCCAGGTATGATTGGATGGATTTGTTGTTGGCGTCAAACGTGCCGTTTATCTGATTAGCGACTAATTGCGAATCCATATAGGCTTGTAACTTTTTTACTCCCAATTCCCGGGCTATACGCATCCCTGCTAGTAGTGCCTCATATTCTGCCTCATTGTTTGTCAAATCGCAGTGCGTATGTGTGCTCTTCATGATGCGGACCTGTGTGGATCAAGCCTGCACCAGCGCCCTCCGAGCTTGCTGCGCCATCGATATAGAGCTGCCACAGTTTGGGAGAAGGCGCGGGGAGTTGTTCAGGATCGCAGATTACTGGCATATCGGCGGCTGTTTCGGCCAGATAGTCTGCCATCACCTGTCCCTTAATAGCGCTTCTAGCGCAGTATGAGATTCATGCTCGCCTAGCTCTATCGCCCACTTGGTTAATCTCCCCGATATCTCTGGCTTCTAGAGTATTTGTCGAATAGGTTAGTCGGTGAGTACCATAATTGGATGTGCTTGGAAGTATTTGCGTAGACGACGGGAAGTGACAACGAGCGCGTATACGAGCTTTTCTATGGGGAGATAGTTTAACTCGTTTCCTGACAATGCTTTGCTAAAGAAGTATATTGGCATTTGGGCGTCTCCTCGATCAGCTACAAGGACGGAACTAACAGCTTCTTTAGACACCGCAAGGTAGAGTGTCAGAGTTTCACTTGCTATTGGCGCTGTTAACGTCGGAAGATCTTTGAGGAGCGCCTTAATCTCTTGGAATGCTTCATCTACCTCCTCAGTCCATTTGAAATCTGACTTTTTAGCGCAGTCTTTCAAGGTGTGAAAGAATGGGAGCGATCTTTCGGCGGCCTTAGACAGAAATCGCGTTAATGCGGCCAATTTCCCATTGAGGCTTTGGACTTGTTTTTTTTTTTTGTTTTAGGAGAGGGCATTTTCTCAATTGCCTCTATTTTCTTTGGGTTCGCTTTGATTCCACACGGAGTCACGATGTGCCCTAAGAAGTTTCCTTTTTCTTCTCCAAAGCTACACTTAGCGGGTTTGAGCTTCATATTGATGCTTCTGAGTGTGCTAAATGTTTCGAGAATATCTGCTAGCAATTGCTCCTCGATGTTGCTTTTAATGACGAGGTCATCGGCATACGCCTCAAGGTTACACCCAATTTGTTTAGCGAACGCTGTATCTATGGTGCGCTGATATGTAGCACCCGCGTTTTTCAGTCTAAAGGGCATTTTGGTGTAACATTATATCCCCTGGTCTGTGTGGAACGCGATATTTTCTTCGTCTTCTTCAGCCATTTGTATATGGTGATACCCTTTGTAGGTGTACAGGAAACACTTAAATCTAAAACCTGCGAGCGACTCGACTCTCCAGTCTATCTCTGGCAATGGATAATTGTCCTTGGGGCAGGCTTTGTTGATATCTTTAAAATCGATGCAAAGCCGCCACGTTCCATCGGACTTGGCTACCAACACGAGGTTAGCCACCCATGTATGGTAGTTCACTTTGCGCAGTATATTAGCCTTTACCAGCTTGTCAACTTCCCCGCGCAACCATTCACTTCTTTCGGGCGCCATCGGCCGCTTTTTCTATTTGATAGGGGTCAAATTTGTACTAGAGCGGAGATAATGCCGCGCTATCTCTCGCGGTACTTGTCATAACCCGACCTTAACCATAAGGACGAATACAATAACATATGATTTCATCGCGAGGTATTGACCTCTATATGCAACATTTTTCAAAAACTGCATTCGTTTTTACAATACAAACCATAGCTTTTATTACAAATACAAGGTTTAAACAACTTAATAATGATTATCGTTTAGCGATAATCTTAGACTTACAAACTTTACATGTGATAATAACAATACGACTTCCAACATATTTTACATTACAAATCCTCCGATATGCAGTTTTATTTTTGACACAAATATGCATACTCAAGATCTTGCTTAAATTCAACATGTTGCAGCGGAAGCTTTTAGTTATCACCTGAGAATAAACATGCTTAAAACGTCAACATAAAGTTGGTGAGATATAGGTTTAATGCCGGCAGCGTTATAAATATAGACCACAAGATTTCATATATAAACGTTCTAATAAAAATATTCTAAGTTGTTGAGCACTTGATAACCATACTTAACATTTAATCAACGTCGCATATTCCCTTTATTATGAAATCTTACTACACCGTACCAAGTGTAGTCACCGAAACTAAGTACTGTGCAACCGTTGAATACTGGTCGTCCAGTCCGGTTGGGGTTGTCAGGCCCGATAGATCTATCAACAGGATTCGCGTTTACAATACCTCATGTAAATAGTAGTTACCAAGTTACAGGGAAGTATGCCAGTGGTACAACTCAACGTAGAATATATATTTTTAATCACTTGTGTCCATAACGTAAATCATAAAATGCATGTATTCTCATCCCAAAATATTTAGAGTTTAAAAGTGGGACTATATACTCACTTTTGTCTTGAAGGTATTTAACTCGACTTGGTCTCCGATAGATATCACGAACCTAACCATATATATAATATATCAACATATTTTCTTTTTAAGTAATCGTTATATATATATATATATATATATATATATATATATATATATATATATATATATATATATATATATATATATATATATATATATATATATACATACTTTTAATACTTTTAATATTTTCTTAGTCCGTAGTTAGCAGTCCGATGTTAGTGGCCCACAATTAGTTGCTTAAATAAAATAAATAAAGACCCCATCGTATTCGTATTGATCAGAATTAATCTCGACCCATGGTACCATGTTGTCAAGTGACGTGTTGCGTACATAAAGTACCCTGTTGTCAAATGACGTGTTGCGTACAATCATGAGGTCTTATGATTAATCTTCTCGTGTTGTTTACGGGTGGTCCTGAAATATATAAAATCAAATCATAAGTAAATATATATTAAATATTATGTTAATTAGCCAAGATATGATTAATCCGATTTTGTCATAATATGATATATTACAGGTCTTGAAGTGTTTTTTAAAAATCAAATTAGAAGGATCTATTTAGTTTGCGAACAAGTTTGAAATCACTCAAACTATGTTCTTGTTGTTAAAATTTTACAACACAAAATAAGATAGCTATATAAATATGAATCGAATAAGGTTATGAATAAGGTTACTACCTTAAGTTACTTGGACAAAGCTACTGGAAAAGGTAAGAAAAATCTTGGAATCAAAAGAGTGGTGGAGTGGGATTGAAAGATTGGAAGTAATCTCCTTGAAATCGGATGACTATATTGATACGTTCTTGAGTAGGTAAATGAAGAGAGATTAGGGAGTGAATTAACTTGAAAGAAAATTGGAAATGAAATTGTATGTGTGTGTGTGCAAAATAGCATGATTATGGGATGGATATATAGGAGATTTAGTTTGTTTTCTTGCACAAAAGTCACACATGAGGTTAAATGGCTGGTTCCCACATGTAACATCATGTCTAGTGGCTGATCATTGAAGTTTATTGTTGGTATATACCAATAGTAAATACGTATAGAAGCTGGGTATAATACGGTTACATATACCCTAGATATACTTGTAGAAATTTTGAGGAATCAGAACGAGAATTCAAATATGGACGGGTTTATAACTGTAAAAGAGGCTCAAAACTGGGCTTTTATTTTTTTGGGTCAAACCGGGCCAAAATAAAATTTTAAGACATTTTTAATAAAGCAATGTTAGCCCAAATTTTTTTTTTTAATAAACCAGCTAGGGGCTCTGCCCCTTGGACCCCGCCAGGGGTTGCCACCCCTTGGACCCCGCTTATCGGGGGCGCTGCCCCCTAACCCCCGTCATAATCAAGATAAGTTCAATCAAGTGTGCACTCCACACTTCCCCAAACTTGTTCGATATTTATCAAGATTATTTTGGTTACAAATTAATCCCATTACACTTAAATCATATTGGTGACATAGATCACCAACACATTATAGATTATAAGTATATATGTCAAAGAACGTTACATATAGTTATCGTTTTGAAAACTTAAGTTAGTGGTCTCAAAGTATACTTATAACTCATTGTTGTTAGTTCACAATGAAATGTTAAACCATCCTTAAATCATGTTAAATATGTATAGATATGTACATATACATAATCGTATAATTATCGTGTATTATATAGTTCGTGATATCATCGGTCAAATTGGACGGTCAAACGTTGTGTGAAACTCTTTTCAAAAACATAAGTCTCAACAGTTTGGATTGCTTATCATGTTGGTAAGGTTTATTTTATGTAAATATTAATCTCATAAGTATAAAACGATCGGAAAAATCCGGGTCGTTACAGTACTCCAGTCATGTCGGCATCGCGCCAGCAGAACACGTCGGAATTAGAAATGAGTATATTCCTCAGTTTCTCCTTAGTCTCGCGTGTGACACTCCCCCTATCTTTACCTTTTGTTCCGGATATTTGGGATTAACTACAACTCACCATTCATTCGGGCCTTTTTCTTCAGGGGTAGCGCTTTCTTTATCGGTAACAGACGCGCATAGAATATCCAGCGGCGTCGATTCGAGGGTGGTGACTCCCTGCTCTGTTGGGAACCGGACCATCTCGTGGATTGTGTATGGTATAGCGCCGAATTTTTGAATGGAGGTTCTCCCAAGTATAGCATTGTATCTAGAGTACGAGCACACTACACAAATTTCTATGCTCTTAGTGCGCTTTTTTAATTTATCCTTGTTGTCTCTCAGCTCCAGCCTCAAGTCTAGAATTCCAATGGGCCATGCTGATTCTCCTAAAAACCCAGACAAGGCGGTGGTTGGAGGCTTGATGGTCCGCCTCATCGGTGTTGGCAACTGTCGGAAGCAATGTTCATACATGATGTCAACACTACTGCCATTGTCCATATGAAGGCGCTTCACACCATGACCTGACTCGGGTAAGTATCCCTGCACTACAAGGGGCGCGCAGGAAGTGTCGAACATTCGGATGGCGGGGAATAATATCTCTGTTGCCTCCGAGCTTCCGCCAGCGCCGACTTTGCGCCTAGTTCCTAGCTGCTGTCGGCAGTTGGTCATCGAATGTACTTACTTTTTCGTAACAGATGCCTGTATAGGAAAAATAAATGAGTGACGGACATATAGAGAAAAGATCAAATAAAAACCTTTTAACTTGCATGTCCCACGGATGGCACCAAATGATCAAGCATAGATTGATCGGGTCGGGTTCGGTCCATGCTTGACATCAATGAAGGGGGATTTAAGGGTCAGTTGAGTTTAACTCTTCGGTCCGAAGTACCGTGAATAACCCCTCACGAGATGATGATCTCTGTAGGGGTGGTTAAACATAGACCCACCATCGACGGGTTGTCGGTTAATGATGGCTCGATAAGGGAATAGGGTTTATATTCATAGAACGTTACCTGTATATCGAGAGTGTCTAGTGATAGGCTGTGAGTCCGGTAGCGCGGGTAGAGAGGGCGCTATATAGATAGCGCAGTTAGTCCGTACGTGGGTACTAAAAATAGTATGTGTGGAACTTCCCAAAAAACGGATCCTTTGCCTTGTGATTCGCGTCCGTTATTTATAGCTACAGTGCCGTTTTCTTATTGGAGCCACGTGTCCCACGTTGCTTTCTTGTCTGTACTACCTGGTGGTTTAGGGGAGGGGATCAGGGAACAGCACTGTTACTCTTTGCTAGCTGTCGGTCCTTTTACAGAAATTGTGGTAAGTACAGGACACGTCATCTATATGTAGCGCGCCATCCTAACCTGGCGCACCCTAGCGCACATTTACTTGCGCCTAAAGTGCCAGAGCACAAGGGATATGCACATATGGTGCAAGTGTGATGCGCAACACGAGCCAATCGGGTATGCGTATCAGTACTTCACCTTCACCATTTACAATAAATGGTCAGGACTACACACATGGTTATTATCTTGCCGATGGTATTTATCTGGATTGGGCTACACTTATTAAGGCATATTCATCCCCAACTGATGACCCAGCTGCAAAGTTTACACGGTTTTAAGAAAGTGCACGAAAGGATGTTGAGCGCACATTCGATGTTCTTCAAGGTAGATTCAATATATTACGTGAGCATGGACGAGCTTGGAAAGGTAAAAAATATCCCTCATTTTATACGCTTGTATTCTTGAAAGGACCCGTTCATATACATTATAAACGATTCACAATAGTTGATTACATCGCGAGGTATTTGACCTCTATATGATATGTTTTACAAACATTGCATTCGTTTTTAAAAGACAAACTTTCTTTACATCAAAAATTGACGGCATGCATACCATTTCATATTACATCCAACTATAATTGACTTAATACTAATCTTGATGAACTCAACGACTCGAATGCAACGTCTTTCAAAGTATGTCATGAATGACTCCAGGTAATATCCTTAAAATGAGCTAATGCACAGCGGAAGATTTCTTTAATACCTGAGAATAAACATGCTTTAAAGTGTCAATCAAAAGGTTGGTGAGTTCATTAGTTTATCATAATCAATCATTTCCGTAATAGTAATAGACCACAAGATTTCAGTTTCCATAAATATCCGTACACTCGCAAGTGTTTAAAAGTATTCTATAAGTTGTAGGCACCCGGTAACAAGCCTTAACGTTCATGTTTTACCCTCTGAAGTACACCAGATCAGGTGTGTTTAAAATAACCTCGGAGTACTAAAGCATCCCATAGTTAGGATGGGGTTTGTCAGGCTCAATAGATCTATCTTTAGGATTCGCGCCTACCGTACATAGACAAGTAGTTTAATGTTACCAAGGTAAGGGTATATTTTTCTGGTTTAAACCCACATAGAATTAGTTTTAGTACTTGTGCCTACTTTGTAAAATATTTATAAAACAGCGCATGTATTCTCAGCCCAAAAATATATATTGCAAAAGCAATTAAAAAGGGAGCAAATGAAACTCACAATACTGTATTTCGTAGCAATTATATATATGACGGCACTGAACAAGTGCAGGGTTTGTCTCGGATTCACGAACGTATCAATATTGTGATTCAATATTGCAGGAAAGTACGTAGACGCAACGAAAATGATAAACGTTAGGTTGACCTCACGAGCAATACCCTCGATCAATACCCATAACCTCCATAGCTATAACCCATAATTTCCTTAGCTCTATCCCGTTTGAAAACTTATTTTGAAATCGTCTGAGTTTAACTCCGTCGTAGTATTTTATGTATACTAATAATATCTTGAAATAATATAAAGAAAATATATATATGTAATTCGATTAAGAGAGTTTAGAGAAATATATTTTCAAGTTTCTATGAAATAATGAAACCTATTGAATTCTATTTATAATAGATTTTTTAATTATTAAAGTGAATTATTAAAGTATGAATTATTATTAAGTTGAATTATTAAAGTATGAATTATTAAAGTGAATTATTAAATTATGAATTATTAAAGTGAATTATTAAAATGAATTATTAAAGTATGAATTATTAAAGTGAATTATTAAAGTATGAATTATTAAAGTGAATTATTAAAGTAAATTATTAAAGTATGAATTATTAAAGTTAAAGTAAAATAAAAGTAAAGTAAAGGTAAAGTTAAAGTATAGTAAAAGTATAAAACTATATACGTATAATACGCGTATAAATATATATAATATTAATTTAAATCATTATATATATTTAATAAAATAAAATATAAATATCGTTATCTTTATCATACTGGTTAAGTAATGAGTTGTCAAAAGTGGTTCTAGATATTTATAAACGATATATACGTTTTAATAATAAAGTTCTTTTTAAACTGAAAACGTTTTTTGTACTTTTGAAACTAAATCAAATAATTATGATAATTTTGTTTTCCAAAACTAAATATATTTAAGAATCATTTTGTTAAAAGGTTAAAATAATGGAAATCGTTATATCACAAAACATTTTAGAAAAGTAGAATTATATATATTCATAATAGGTTTCAAGTTTTTAAATTACAGTCTGTTGGTGAAGCATGGGATAAAGTCCAAAGGTTAAATAAACGTATGAAATTATCTTAATGAAAAATGTCGAGTTACTTAACTTGTCGATATCCAACATCTAAGTTATTTACACTCCACGTTCTTATTTTCATATTAAATAAAATTAAAGTTAACATAGTTATCTTATCAAGGTCACGAGGAAAATATTATAAAACATGTCTTGGAAATTAAACAGGAATTTCCACTAACCCTTGTCTAGTCCCGTTAATTGACACATTTGTTCTTATTTATAAATCACTTTACCATTTTCCTAATGTTGTCAAAAAGAATAGATTTCTTAAATCACAGTGGACCTCATAACATAGGCCCGTAATCATATCATAATGTATCTGATAATTCAATCATTTGATATTATCTCTTAATTCTGTCGATAAATATATCGAAACAAATACGTTCATGTAAAGTATCATATATCTAATACTTTGTTAATGTTTTCAGTTAATATTATATATTATATATACATATCTATATACTCATAATTGTTCGTGAATCGTCGAACACGGTCAAAGGGTAATTGATTACATGAATGTAGTTCCAAACTTTTTGAGATTCAACATTACAAATTCTGCTTATCGTATCGGAAACATATAAAGGTTAAGTTTAAATTTGGTCGGAAATTTTCGGGTCGTCACAGTACCTACCCGTTAAAGAAATTTCGTCCCGAAATTTGATCGAGGTCGTCATGGCTAACAATAAGAATGTTATTATGACGAATATAAGTTGATTCATAGTGTTTTATCATGATTGAGAAATATGGATAAAATAATTCGATTACTCGAAACGTATGAGTGAAGCTATCGTAAAAGAGTGAAATGAGAAAATAGGGATTCGTCTTATCTTTTGACGTCATCACGGTTGATCTCCGGATTAAAGAAAATCTTTGTAATCTATATAGGATTTGATTCTTCGTTGATTAAGGAAATTATGATCCTCTTCGATTTAATGCGATGATTCATCTCGATTTTTCTGTCGGATATTTCACTATAAATCCACCTCCTTCGTTTCCTTTTAATTCACACCTTCTATTCTTTCTCCCTCAATTCTTACTTTAAAATTATTCGTCAATATGCTTCATCCAGTGCTGATTCTCGATATACTCCTCACTTTCATATCTGTCGTTCTTCTTTTTCATCTACCTCCGGAAGAATCTATTTACTTCTACTATACTCTTGGTTTTATAGTGTTTTTAGTTCTCCCGTGTCTTTATATTGCTATATGCATCGATATATACGGATTTTAGTTTCTGGGTTGCTGTTGAGTTTTATATCTTCCCTTATATTTCGATGTCCCTGCTTCTGTCTTCTAAAATCATTGTCATCCCCAATTAATGCCCTCTTTTATTTGCTGCGATTTATATCCCAATTTCTATTTCAGAGTTTTGTCCTTTCGTTTCTTCTTCTTGCGATTAAGCACCGCTTGTAATGGTCCAGAATTCGCATATATGAATTTCAGAATGAACATTGTTAATGTTCTAAGAAGGAAATTGTAATGGCACGATCTTGACTTGTCAAATTACTAGAATACCTCGGAAAAGGCCGAATCATCAAGAAATATTTTCTTGATATTTTAGAGGTTAAAGAGAATACAAGAGTCGTGTAACATAGCACATGATGACGTTATGATCTGTGAATCATCACGTTCCATTTAGAAACTCAGCATGACTTACTGTAATATAATCACGTTGATCAAGTGTCATTATATTATACTAGTTCATGCTTCAGTTCCCAACACTACTTCAAAAATATTCCTATTTTAAATTCGAAAGTTTCAAAATTTAGAAACTAAAATAGTTTCTTTTATGATGTAATACAGACATCACGAAGAGGTAAATGATTTCAGATAAGAATAATTATGGAAATATCTTCAGAAATATGGAGGATATTTATAATGAAAGATACGATGATATCTTAAAATTTCTAATATCAGAGGATGATGAAGAATATTGTCAGTAATGGTTTAGAGTCAGGAGCAAGGTATTCGATAATGACTTCAGCAGACACGGAATCATTTGAATTCTTTGAAGATAGATTTCGTCCTTGTGATTTATCCACAGCCTTCTTCATGGTTTGCTCAATCCGTATTTTTCAGTACCAAATCTTCTCTTTTTCTGAGCTTTGCGAACACACTACTCTTTATCATCAAACTTTTTACTGTTAAGGTCGTTTATAGTTTTTGCTGCTTCATCAGTATTTCGAGAACTAGTTCGCATTTTAGGGTGTTTTTCAGAAACTTCACATTCAAAGTATATAAGTCCAGAAGATAGACACATATAATTGTTGGCGTAGACATGCTGCGAGATTTCAAAATACTGATTGTTAATTTCTGATGATTCGTATGGCAATTCTCGTTACAAGATGCAGATGAGTAAATGATGGGGTTTTGATAAATATAAATATTTTTCGGAAAGTCAAAGATCAATGAAGTTGTTAATAAGTTAACTGCTAATGTGGCGAGATATGAAAGGTTCCCCGGTAATAATGATGAAGGGGTAATCATTATAATAAGGCTTATTCGATTGAACAATTGAAGTTGGTTTGCTGGAGCTGTGACAAAACCGTCTATTTTTAGAAGGGATTGAAAAGTTATTTTAGCTAGTAAATGCCAAAAGGTCTGACATGGATACATGTTAAATTATGACTTTGGTTTCAAGAGTTTTTTTAGGTACGTAACTGTGGATAACATGTGGTTGGATCATCATCTCGATTGTTCATTATTTGAAGTGTCTTCAGGTATTTCGAAGGGCTTGAACACAGATTATAATTGTTAATATACATACGATGTTCTAACACAGTTTTGAAGTTAAAGTATAGCTTTGAAAAATGTAAGAATCTAAGAGTGATGATACCGGTTATAACTTGAATTGAATTCGGCGATTTTAAAATCAGAATATGTAATTAGATTTTTGAATGAGTATGGTTGTTTTGATTTCTATAAAAGAATGTATATTGTTGTGAAAGTAGGGAGTATAATGGATGATTTGCTGAATCAGATTCGAAGAATGTAACATATTATTTGTGAATTTATATATCTCTCGGGTATTACCTACCCGTTAAAAAAAATGTCACAATTAATATTTTGTACAAAAGAATTTTATTACAGTCTTTATGGAAATATATGTGTATATTTCTTCAGATGTAATATAAATTTAATGAGTTAATATTAAATTAAACTCACTTGATTTATGGTTAAGGCTAGGATAGATAATTTCTAAACTTTAGAAATTACATAATCGTCGTAGAATGTTTTCCCAATGAAGTTATGAATCAATACTTCATCGTTGTGGTATTCCTTAGTATCTACAGGGCGTATGACGTCGATGCTCATGGGACAGATTGTGAAGTTGAGGTTTGCGATGCGGTTGTTGTTGTTGGTGTTAATGGTACTGTTGATGTTGTTGATGGTGGTACTGGTTATGTTGCTGGTGCTGCTTCTGGTGTTTGTAACCTTTGCACCATATTCTCCAAAGCCACTACCCGAGCGCGAAGCTCATTGACTTCTTCTATTACACCGGGGTGATTGTCGGTTCGGACGAGCGGATAAATAAGATCTAGAATTTGGTGTAGTATATAATCATGACGAGATACTCTGGAAATGAGAGAGAAAATGGTGTTTCGAACAGGTTCGCCGATAAGTGCTTCAGGTCCATTGCCAAGAGGGCAATGTGGTGGATGGAAAGGATCGCCTTCTTCTTGTCTCCAATGATTAAGGAGGCTACGAACCCATCCCCAATTCATCCAGAATAGATGATGGCTGAATTGGTTGATCTATTCCAGTCACACTGCTTTCGGAGCTTGAGTGGGATTCCATTTCGGAATCCGAGGAACTTGACCTGATGACGAATTTCATTTCGTATGATTTGATAAAGGATTTTTCGATACGAAATGATTTTCCGGCTATCGGGTGGTATTCTAACTACATAGAATATCTATATATATAGATCAAAAGATTTCATAGATTACGAAGGAATTTACAGAATATGTCAGGCAAAGTTTACGGTAATAGATACGATAAGATATGATTTAGCAGATACGCTAAGATATGAATTTTTTCTATACACTATTTATGCAATCAATGCAGCAAGACGTGTCTAGACTAATAATGATAAGCAGGTAATTTCCTAAGGATGGTAAGTAGATGATTTCCGACTAAAAATGATAAACAAAACTTTTGACATGCAGACACGGTCGAAGTCCAGACTCACTAATGCATCTTAACAACTATCAGTTAGACACACTAATGCAAGACCTGGTTCGCTAAGACCACCGCTCTGATACCAACTGAAAGGACCCGTTCATATACATTATAAACGATTCACAATAGTTGATTACATCGCGAGGTATTTGACCTCTATATGATATGTTTTACAAACATTGCATTCGTTTTTAAAAGATAAACTTTCTTTACATCAAAAATTGATGGCATGCATACCATTTCATATTACATCCAACTATAATTGACTTAATATTAATCTTGATGAACTCAACGACTCGAATGCAACGTCTTTCAAAGTATGTCATGAATGACTCTAGGTAATATCCTTAAAATGAGCTAATGCACAGCGGAAGATTTCTTTAATACCTGAGAATAAACATGCTTTAAAGTGTCAACTAAAAGGTTGGTGAGTTCATTAGTTTATCATAATCAATCATTTCCGTAATAGTAATAGACCACAAGATTTCAGTTTCCATAAATATCCGTACACTCGCAAGTGTTTAAAAGTATTATATAAGTTGTAGGTACCCGGTAACAAGCCTTAACGTTCATGTTTTACCCTCTGAAGTACACCAGATCAGGTGTGTTTAAAATAACCTCGAAGTACTAAAGCATCCTATAGTCAGGATGGGGTTTGTCAGGCCCAATAGATCTATCTTTAGGATTCGCGCCTACCGTACATAGACAAGTAGTTTAATGTTACCAAGCTAAGGGTATATTTCTGGTTTAAACCCACATAGAATTAGTTTTAGTACTTGTGCCTATTTCTTAAAACATTTATAAAACAGCGCATGTATTCTCAGCCCAAAAATATATATTGCAAAAGCAATTAAAAAGGGAGCAAATGAAACTCACAATACTGTATTTCGTAGCAATTATATATATGACGGCACTGAACAAGTGCAGGGTTTGTCTCGGATTCACGAACGTATCAATATTGTGATTCAATATTGCAGGAAAGTACGTAGACGCAACGAAAATGATAAACGTTAGGTTGACCTCACGAGCAATACCCTCGATCAATACCCATAACCTCCATAGCTATAACCCATAATTTCCTTAGCTCTATCCCGTTTGAAAACTTATTTTGAAATCGTTTGAGTTTAACTCCGTCGTAGTATTTTATGTATACTAATAATATCTTGAAATAATACAAAGAAAATATATATATGTAATTCGATTAAGAGAGTTTAGAGAAATATATTTTCAAGTTTCTATGAAATAATGAAACCTATTGAATTCTATTTATAATAGATTTTTGAATTATTAAAGTGAATTATTAAAGTATGAATTATTAAAGTGAATTATTAAAGTATGAATTATTAAAGTGAATTATTAAAGTGAATTATTAAATTATGAATTATTAAAGTGAATTATTAAAGTATGAATTATTAAAGTGAATTATTAAAGTATGAATTATTAAAGTTAAAGTAAAATAAAAGTAAAGTAAAGGTAAAGTTAAAGTATAGTAAAAGTATAAAACTATATACGTATAATACGCGTATAAATATATATAATATTAATTTAAATCGTTATATATATTTAATAAAATAAAATATAAATATTGTTATCTTTATCATACTGGTTAAGTAATGAGTTGTCAAAAGTGGTTCTAGATATTTATAAAAGATATATACGTTTTAATAATAAAGTTCTTTTTAAACTGAAAACGTTTTTTGTACTTTTGAAACTAAATCAAATAAATATGATAATTTTGTTTTCCAAAACTAAATATATTTAAGAATCATTTTGTTAAAAGGTTAAAATAATGAAAATCGTTATATCACAAAAAATTTTAGAAAAGTAGAATTATATATATTCATAATAGGTTTCAAGTTTTTAAATTACAGTCTGTTGGTGAAGCATGGGATAAAGTCCAAAGGTTAAATAAACGTATGAAATTATCTTAATGAAAAATGTCGAGTTACTTAACTTGTCGATATCCAACATCTAAGTTATTTACACTCCACGTTCTTATTTTTATATTAAATAAAATGAAAGTTAACATAGTTATCTTATCAAGGTCACGAGGAAAATATTATAAAACATGCCTTGAAAATTAAACAGGAATTTCCACTAACCCTTGTCTAGTTCCCGTTAATTGACACATTTGTTCTTATTTATAAATCACTTTACCATTTTCCGAATGTTGTCAAAAAAAATAGATTTCTTAAATCACAGTGGACCTCATAACATAGGCCCGTAATCATATCATAATGTATCTGATAATTCAATCATTTGATATTATCTCTTAATTCTGTCGATAAATATATCGAAACAAATACGTTCATGTAAAGTATCATATATCTAATACTTTGTTAATGTTTTCAGTTAATATTATATATTATATATACATATCTATATACTCATAATTATTCGTGAATCGTCGAACACGGTCAAAGGGTAATTGATTACATGAATGTAGTTCCAAACTTTTTGAGATTCAACATTACAAATTCTGTTTATCGTGTCGGAAACATATAAAGGTTAAGTTTAAATTTGGTCGGAAATTTCCGGGTCGTCACAATTCTATTGTACAATATGATCCAAGAGGATAACGGTTTTGCTATAACTTCACTCGACGAAGAGTATTTAAAGGAGCCAGAAAACCAACCTGCTTTTGTTAGGAATCAAAATAGTAATCGGGCAACACGAGAAAAGGAAATACGAGACAAAGATGTGCATAATCAACTTCGTGCAGACTTAACCGAGCATATATGGAATCTTCCACCAAATTTCCGCCGCACCATTTGAAGACTATTTAATTATTGTAATACTTTTTTCATGAATTTTTATTGTAATCTTTTATTTTTTAGGACTTTTAAATTATTGTAATCGTATTATTAATTTTTATGTTGTGTGATTCATTAAATTTATTTGTTTTTTTTTATAATTTACAAAATAATAATATAACTAATTAAACAAAAAAATTAAAATCAAGAAAAATGAAAGATAAATGAAAAAGAAATAAAAAAAAATACCCCACCATATCCAGCAACACGCTACCCATTATTCAGCAGTTTGCCAGCACGCCCATCAAACACCTCACCCCACCTACCAACACGCCAACACACCTCGAAGGGTTAAAGATGGTCTTAAATTAAATGAGAAAAAGTAGTCATGTGCCCGGTAAAATCGATAATTTTCATTAGCATGTTTTGCTCGATAGGCTTCCGAATCGGCTTAATCTTTCGAGACGAGGGTTGAAAATTGAAGACATTAGCTACATCGTTTGCAACTCTAGCGTGGAAAGTTTGGAGCATAGTTTCTATTTTAGCTATTATGCATTGAAAGTATGGCGTTCGATATTCATTGGAGCATAGTTTCTATTTTAGCTATTATGCATTGAAAGTATGGCGTTCGATATTCATTTGAATTCAACGACCATTCTTTCTCTTGGGAAGAGGTTCTTAGCTGGATTGATACGGGAACCATGTCTTCGCAGTCGAAGGATCAGTTGTTCTCGATTGTAGCTGCGGTTCATTAGATGATTTAGCGGTTTCGAATGTTTGTTATTTAACAATAAACCCGTGAAAAAATGTAGTTTAGTTGATTAGGTTAAGTTCTATTCTTTTTATTAGCTTCGTTCTAGGCCCAAGCGCGATATTATTGAAATACTTAGCTTTTATGTCTGTTGTAATGTCTTTTTGGCTCTTTGTTAAAAGGCCGTTCGTTTTTTGATAATAAAATTTTCGTCGTTCCAAAAAAACCAAAAGTAATCATGTGATACGCTTGGTTTATAACTTTGTCAAACATCATACATAATACATTCATAATATTATATATCACTCTTATAAGTATTATATATCAATAATTAAATTAATTAACAATGTTAATTTATACAATTACAATGTAATATTATAAACACTAATTGATTGTCTGTGGTACTCATGACGTTTTAGGTAGACATAAGTTTATATCATAGATGAATGTAGCTAAAACATCAAGGATCTGTGGCGCAATGGTAGCGCGTCTGACTCCAGATCAGAAGGTTACGTGTTCGATTCACGTCAGGTTCAAATATTTTTGTATCAGTTTTTTTGCTGATTAACTATTTTTCATAACATCACCATACTATATACGTTATGCTGTTTTCACATTACACCAAAACTAACGAGTCTTCTGTTCTATTCTACTTAACCAAAACATGTATCGAATTTTTAATTGAAACGTAAAAAATTAAATTAAAAGTTTCAATTTAAATCGTAAACAAAATAAGAAATACGGTATGCTTTTAAAATTTTATCCTTATGTACACTATCAGGTTCACATATGAATAATAAAAATTATACTATCGTAGACATTAAGGAAACACACAAGTATGTTGATTATGATTCGGCCAATGCACACCTTCCCTTGAGCAAGGTAGAGGTGCTGAATGTGCAATGTATGTAGGATACTGCTGACCTGGCATCACTACCGAAATATCCGATACATAAGCTGTTTGTACCTATCATAAACAAAGCTCGACTGCTTAAAACATTGTACCATACACAAATCGTAGAATTTGATTTGCATCAGAACTTACATGTGGTTGTGGATTTACGAGCTTGTGCATTGGCCTTGATTCATGAGGAAGTTGATCAGTGTCATGTTGTGGCAAAGGGAACGAAGCGTTTGGTCTGAAAAGATGTTCGAATATCGCCATTATAAGGAACATTGATATTAAGACTGCAGTGGCAACGAAACCAAACGAAATAGCGTTCATTGACGACCCAAAGTTCTTCCATGGACCTTCGTCGTCACCTCCTATTTGAGGCGAGCTATGGGGTGAATCCGTGTACATATTCCACGACTTTGATCTTTCTGAATTAAACTCGTCCATATATATATGTGCTCTGTACTAATTTTTTGTTGGCGAACAAAAATTCCCTAAAATCCCACAATATCAAGTACCATACAAATATAGTAAATTCACGCGAAAGGCGCAAATAATAGTGCTCTATAAATATTAACACATAATCCCTCCGTCTCAAAAGATGGTTCACTTTACTACGGAGTATCTAATTTAAATATAAATTTACATTAAATAATTGTATACATACAAAAAAATAACGGCAAAATGTCATTAAACTCCTCAATTTACTCTCATTTAGTACTCTCAGTCATTTCTTTCTTAATATTATTGTTAAACATAACTTGAATATAAGTAGAGAAGTGACAATTATCAAAAATATCTTAAATCCAAAAAATTTCGACCAGTTTTTTTGTTTTGGATGGAGGGAGTATTGATAAAAAAAAAAAAAGTATTTCCAAAAGTTCTTGATTGATTGTCAAAATATGATGATAATCAGTTACTTGATAAACAACATTGGTAGGTTCCAACATGTTTAAATTTTGTTGTGTTCTTGAAACACAAAAAGATGGTACCTTATCTGGATAACCAAAGACAGATTGATATCGCTACCTCGTGGACTTGTTAAGCTATGTGATACTGTAACGAATTCGTATGGTATCGAATATGGATTTGGAGAAATAAATGTTTGATTTGTGTTTGTAGAGAAATGAGAACACAACAGGAGCACTCAACTATGATTCTATTATATGCTGCTTGATGAGAAGAAAGCACAAGACAATAGACAATATTTTGTTGTAAGCAATGAAATGATACTTGATGCCTAACTTGATGAATACTATAGCTTACTTGTTGCCTAGAGAAACCATAAGAATAAGAATTAGTATTAGTATAATGAAAAAACAAATCTCTTATAAGAAATCAAAAGCCTGGGCCTTTGTTGTCTGGAGAGTCACAACAACACTGATCTATTGGTCCTTTTCTAAAGCAATTTTATTTTTTACTTTTCATCTAATCCGTGACCTGGCATACCTTTTAATAAAGTATTTTTAACCATATTTGTTAGACAAATACCTGAACAGTATTTGAGATATAGAAAATTAGTAACTACAGTTATTTAGTTCATGAGCTTCTTTTAATCTCCTAAACAAACAACTTGATCTTCCATTTAAATAAGAAAAGCATAACCAATCTTGATGAATCAGGATATGAAGATGTAAGATGTAGATACTCATACTTTTATCCGAAATTAAAGAGGCGGTATTTTTGAATGAGATTTAATAAAAAATTCGATTTTTTTATTAACGACGGAGACACTGACGGGGTCCGAACGTGATGTTAGATTCACCCACTCGATCATTTCCGTACAGTCCTACCGCCCCTCGGGAGGAAACCCCCACGGTGAATCCATACGGGCATCGCGTGTGGTAAAACCCCCTCGGGTGAGGATAAAAAACATAGACGTTCAAAACCTCCGAGGCCAATGTAATGGGCGGGTAACAACAAATGAAATAATGTTGCAGCATATGGGAGTGAACCCTTTACCTTCCTTATGAAAAGTCAGATCATAACTAATGCATCAATACCTTTTTAGCTTATCAACTCAATTTCACTAAACGGGTCATATTTCCCATATGGTCTCTTGAGTTTCATTGAAGTGGTTAACCAACATTCTTGTTTATAGCTCAATAAACCTTGATTTGGTATACATAAGACTATTTTTAACCCTATCCTTGGCATCACAAGCAAACTTTTTATTTTTTTTATCAAATAAGTGAAATGTGCATTTGACATAACAATGTCAGATTATGATATCCATTAACTCAAAATGTCAAATATTTGTGTCATATTTTTGTAGGGTCCACAAGTTTTTCATTTTCTTACTTTTTTTTTCGAATTAATTTAGTAAGTAAATATATTATATAAAATAAAATGCGTATTAAATATAAAAAAGACATATTTAAATTTTGGGCAAATGGTCCGAAAAGGTAACGTAAGTTACCAAATTTGACAATCAAGGTAACCCCCAATTTGTCTAAGCCCAAAAAGAACTCCAATCTAATTTTGCGCAAGAAAAGGATTGCGTGTTGAAATTTTTTAAAATTGAGGTAATCTTCATTAAAAAAAAATTAAAATTGAGGTAATTTTTGTCAAATTCATTAACGGTCGTTAGTCAAAAATACAAAATTGGTCCCTGAAGTTTGAGAAAAACTTGCACCATAGGTCCCTGTACTCAAATTGGTTCCTGTACAAAATTGGCCCCTCTACAAAATTGGTCCTGTACGAGTTCGTCAATAATTCAATTCAAATGATATGAAGCTTGAAATCTATTGTAACTTGCTCTACAAGCAGCGATTCACACATATCATGAACAATCTTCAACCAAAGCTGCTTCAAACTTCAATTCGAATTGATGAGTAGTGGCGATTTGAATATGAACTTCCAAAAGTCAAACTCAAAGTTTAAGTGTTTTTAGATCATGATTCCTTCACAAAAGTTGGTTGTAATCACTTCAGGAACACTCTAAAATCATCATATCAACTGAAAATTACCTGTAATCTTCGAATTTTAAAAATAAAAAACAGGTTGACTTTTATCTTCAAACTTTGACCTCAGAATTCGAATTCGATACTTTGAATTAAGAGATATAACTTTGTAAAAACGATCAATAGATGAGAATGAACAAATCAGCACTTTTTAGTTCTAAATTTCGTTCCGAAATGATCCAGAGGCCAAATCGTGCACGTTTTCGGTTAAATGATGAACACGAGATCAATCTCCATAAATTTGTTGTTGTTCAAGCAATTTGACGAATCACGAAGCTTAAGTTTTTGATATAGTTGTGACAGCCCATTTTCAGCTTAATGGCGCGTCGCGCCATTGGGCTGCACGGCGCGCAGCATGCTTGGAAGTTCAGGGGCTGTTTTTGCTAAGTTTTGAAAGTGAGGGACTTTTGTGCAACGTCGAGTTTAAAGGCTGATGCTGTAGCGACCCGACAAAATCGTCATTGACGGCGCCGTCTACTTAGGTCCCGTTACGTGGTCATAAGTCTTTAAAACAACGTTTGACCAAAAGTATATCGCATTCATTTCAAAGGTAAAGATGTTTCGGGGTTTCCAAAGTAGTTCGACAACTAGTTACATAACAAAGTTTAAAGTACAATTGGAACATATGCGACACAATTTAAAAGTAGCCAAAAGACGCTCCACGTATGCATGTATACTCGACATCCAAGCAAGTATCAAAAGTAATGAGCGGAAGCATGTATCACAAAACGTTCAAGGACCTGAGAAAAACATAGAAATCTGTCAACGAAAACGTTGGTGAAATCATAGGTTTTAGTAAGTAAGTACAAGTGAACCACAAGATTTGCAACAATGATATAATAGTAATACATTCCAAAAGTTTGTTTCACGAGCACCCAATTATCAATGCTTAACATTCCTTCCATAGAACCCCATCACAATAGTGTTAGAACATACACTGTTTCTCGAAAATATATTTCATTCGTAAACGGTAGCGAACCGTTTGAATGAGGGTTTGTCAAACCCATATGGCCATATAACATAAGTTCTCGCTTACACCCGGCAAGTGTAACTAATGATAATCGAATTGAGGATTTTTGTTCAAACTCGTATGTAGAATGTTTGTTTTCCTGTACTTGTGTTCACTTAGTAAAAAGAAACGTTTATGTTTTCTCATCTCAAATGTAAGTGTAAAAGAGTAAAAGTGGGACTATGATCTCACCTTGTGTGCACGAGTAATAAGTACTTCAAAAAGTAATGTGTGCAAAGAACAATGCTAGTCTTGACCTAAACAAATAGGTTTATATCAATATCAGTAAACACGATAGGTCAAAGTGTTCAATTAGTCCTATGGCTCGTTAAGACTCGATCATAATAGCATGTGAATCAAATTGTCATGTTTCATGCAAGGTACAAGTATAAAAGCATGTTAGAACGATTGCACAAACATTTGGTTAAGTTTGATTAAAAGTCAACTTAGGTCGGGTCAAAGTCAACAAAAAAGTCAACACGTTCGGGTCGGGTCCCGAACTATTTTTCTGAGGTTTTTAATCATATATGAGCATGTTAGAACAAGTTACATGTGAATCGGAGGTCCATAGCATAGCAAACATTTTTTGTAAAATGACCAACGAAGACAGAAGCCTGCCAGTGTATCTGGACGGCGTCCAGATTGTCTGGACGGTGTCCAGCTTTGAAGGCTGGGATGGCGTCCAAATATATGGACGGCGTCCAGCTTTGAAATCTGGGACGGCGTCCAAGGGTCTGGACGGCGTCCAGATTGGTATTCAAGTCTGATGCAGAAAACTTCTAAGTGCACGAACCAAAAACCAAACTAACACATTTTATGATCCGCAAACAACCAAAACATGTATCTTATATCATCGGAAAGGTATTTTGACGAGGAAAACATCTAAACACATTTCATCAATCACATTTACCTTCATAACAACCAAAATCACATTGAATGCTCAATCATTTAATGCATTCAAGTTCATAAATGCAAATCAATGATTCGGCAACCAATTTACATGAATGATATGCCATCTCGAAGGTAATCAAGCATACAATACAACCTAATACTTACTAATAACATTTCATGTCATTCCAAGCATCAAAAGTTCATGAAGTTCATCAACACATTTCACGTTCATCAAACCCTAACCCAATTTCACCAAAATCACTAATCAAGTTCATGAAGTTTTCCAAAGCAACCTACACATCAAATTGAAGCTAGTGATACTAGGAACACATTTAATACTTGCACTTTATCATAACAACAACATTAAATCATCCAAAACTCAAAATCAAGCACACACTATTCATGTTCATGCTAGTTACACTAAAACAACGAGATCGAGCATATAAATCATATATTCATGTTAGACTTGAGCCATAGACACTAACTAACAACTTTATAAGTTAAAAACATCAAGAACACAAAATCTAGTGATTTTAGAAAGTTACCCAAATGTAATGAAATTGGTATGGAATCGAAGAGGAAGTTGCAAGGATTCAAAAAATGTAATTTGTTTTGCAAAACACCCGCTAGCTCGGATTTGGATGATGATTCTTGTTGGTGTTCTTTGAGAGAAAAAAGGAAGTAGTAAAAGAGGAGGATGAAAATGAATGGATGAAAGGGGTTTGACCCTTTGACCTAGTCAAGGGTTTGATCCCTTGTCAAGTTTAGTCCCTCAACTTTCGTTCGGGTGCGTGAATTACCTAAACGAGATAATTTAAAACGCGTATTAACGGGAGATGTTATAAGCATATAACGGAGTTCAAAATAGTATAACGGAAAAGTAAACGGAAAAGGCGGGATGTTACATTACCTACTCCTTAAAAGAAATTTCATCCCGAAATTTAAGTAGGCATAGCAGTCGTTGTTTCTTCCTCTGGACCTTGCATTTCCGAGTTTGCGAATAGATGAGGATATTTCCTTTGCATTTGATCTTGTCTTTCCCAAGTAAACTCGGGTCCCCTTTTGGCGTTCCAACGGAGTTTGACAATTAGAATTTGGCTTTGTTTTAACGTTTTGACGGAGGTGTCCACAATTTCAACCGGTTCCTCCACGAAATGAAGTTTGTCATCAATGGTAAGCTCCTCGAGAGGAATGACGATATCGGGTTCGGCAAGGCACTTTTTCAAGTTGGATACATGGAAAGTAGGATGAACGGAGTTCAATTGAGGCGGAAGATCTAAACGGTAAGCAACGGTTCCACTACGCTCCAAGATTTTAAAAGGACCAATATACCGCGAATTTAGCTTCCCGCGTTTCCCAAAACGGATTACACCTTTCCAAGGTGCGACTTTTAACATTACCCGGCCACCGACTTGAAATTCGAGGTCGTTGCGTAGTTTGTTTGTATAGCTCTTTTGACGACTTCGGGCTGTCCTAAGCCTATCTCAGATTTGAACGATCTTCTCGGTTGTTTCATGAATGAGTTCGGGTCCGGTGATTTGTGTGTCGCCTACTTCGGCCCAACAAAGAGGTGAACGACATTTTCGGCCATATAAAGCTTCGAATGGTGCGGCGTTAATACTCGCGTGATAACTATTGTTGTAAGAGAACTCGGCGAGAGGTAAGTGCTTGTCCCAAGCTTTTCTAAAATCAACCACGCAAGCTTGTAACATGTCCTCCAAGGTTTGAATTGTGTGTTCGCTTTGTCCATCAGTTTGAGGATGATATGCGGTGCTCATGTCTAAACGCGTTCCCAACGCTTCTTGCAAGGTACGCCAAAATCTAGAAACAAAGCGGCCATCTCGGTCGGAGATAATCGATAAAGGTACACCGTGTCGGGCTACGATCTCCTTGATGTAAAGTTGTGCAAGTTTCTCCATTTTGTCCGTTTCTTTCATGGCAAGAAAATGTGCGGATTTGGTGAGACGGTCAACAATAACCCAAATGGTATCATAACCGCCCGTCGTTTTTGGTAGTTTGGTGATAAAATCCATTGTTATCCTTTCCCACTTCCATTGCAGGATCTCGGGTTGTTGAAGTAGTCCGGACGGTCTTTGGTGTTCGGCTTTGAACTTGGAACATGTCAAACACTTGGAAACATAAGTAGCTACGTCCCTTTTGATGTTCGGCCACCAATATTGTTGTTTAAGGTCGTGGTACATCTTATTGGCACCTGGGTGAATTGAGTATCGTGACTTATGGGCTTCATCTAAAATAAGGCTTCGTAGGTCCCCATAACTAGGCACCCAAATCTTTCCGGCGAAATATCGGAGTCCGGTTTCCTTAGTTTCGAATCGAGAGACTAGAATATTTAAGAGCTCGTGTGAAACGTTTTCATCCTTGAGAGCCTCATCTTGGGCTACCCGAATTTGACTATTAAGGTTGGTGTGGATGGTGATGTTTAAAGCTCGGACACGAAGAGGCACCGCTCTTTCTTTTCGACTTAAGGCATCAGCTACTACGTTTGCCTTCCCGGGATGGTAACCAAGCTCGCAATCGTAATTGTTTAAGGTTTCAATCCACCTTCGTTGTCTCATGTTTAGTTGCTTTTGATCAAAGATGTGTTGGAGGCTTTTGTGATCGGTGAAGATAGTACTCTTGGTTCCATAATGATAGTGTCTCCACATTTTAAGTGCAAAGACAACGGCTTCGAGTTCGAGATCATGTGTCGTATAGTTTCGTCCATGAATTTTGAGTTGTCGAGAAGCATAAGAAATGACTTTCGTTTGTTGCATCAACACACACCCAAAACCATGTTTCGAGGCGTTACAATACACAACAAAATCATCGTTGCCTTCCGGAAGTGACAAGATAGGAGCGGTGGTTAGCTTCGTTTTCAAGATTTGAAATGCGGATTCTTATTCGGTTGCCCAAACGAATTTTCTTCCCTTATGAGTTAACGCGGTTAGAGGACGAGCGACCAAAGAGAAATCTTTAATGAATCTACGATAGTATCCGGTGAGACCCAAGAATTGACGAATGTGAGTAGGAGTAGTAGGAGTCTCCCATTTACTAATGGCTTCGATTTTTGATGGATCTACTTTAATACCTTGATCACTTATAACATGACCAAGAAACTGAACTTCCTTCAACCAAAATTCACACTTGGAGAATTTGGCATAGAGTCGTTCTTGTCTCAAGAGTTCAAGCACAAGTCGGAGATGTTCCTCGTGTTCTTCTTCGCTTTTGGAATAAACCAAAATATCATCGATGAACACGATAACAAATTTGTCAAGATACGGTTTGCACACGCGGTTCATAAGATCCATGAACACCGCCAGTGCATTAGTGAGACCAAATGGCATGACAAGGAATTCATAACTACCATAATGAGTTCGGAAAGCGGTTTTGGAGACATCTTCCCCCTTAACCCTTAATTGATGATAACCCGAGCGGAGATCGATTTTCGAATATATACAAGACCCTTGTAGTTGATCAAAGAGGTCATCGATACGAGGAAGAGGATATCGGTTCTTAACCGTTAATTTGTTTAGTTCACGATAATCAATGCACATTCGTAGGGATCTGTCTTTCTTTTTAACAAACAAAATTAGAGCGCCCCAAGGTGAATGGCTAGGTTGGATAAAACCACGATCAAGTAGTTTTTGGATTTGACTTTGCAATTCTTGCATTTCGGATGGAGCGAGTCTATATGGTGCACGTGCTACGGGTGCGGCTCCCGGAATAAGATCGATTTGGAATTCAACTGGTCGATGAGGTGGAAGACCCGGCAATTCGTCGGGAAATACATCGGAATAGTCACTAACAATTGGCACATCATCGATGTGCTTCTCATCGGACTCGACTTTCTTAACGTGAGCAAGGATCGCAAAACAACCCTTACGGAGTAGTTTTCTAACTTTAATGCATGAAACGAGGTTGAGTCCGGTGCAACTCTTATCGCCATAAACAATCAAGGGTTCACCATTCTCGATAGGAATCCGTATTGCGTTAAGATCACAAAGGATGTGAGATTTCGTTTTGGCTAGCCAATTCATACCGATTATTACATCGAAGCTTCCTAGTTCCATGGGTATCAAGTCAATTTCAAATTCATTACCCAAAATGTTTAATGTGCACCCCAGGTAATATGTGTCGGCACTCAATAGTTTCCCGTTGGCCACTTCAATGGTATAAGTGGTATCTAGTGGGAGTGGTGGAGTGCTAAAAGAATGAATCAAAGTCTCGGATACAAAGCATTTATCGGCACCCGAATCGAATAAACAAGTAACATAAGTGTTGTTGAGAAGAAACGTACCCGTGACTAATTCATTGTCATCTCGGGCTTCCTCGGTGTTGATGTTGAAAGCTCGGCCGCGCGTATTGGGGTTATCTTTCCTTTTCGGGCATGCATTTCTATAATGGCCCGTTTGGACACATTCATAACAAGTGCCCGTTTTTGGTGCATTGGGTCCCTTTCGAGCGATGGGGACAACACTTTTACACTCATTGGCCTTATGACCAACTCCTTGGCACCGGTGGCAAATTAACTTGCCACATTCACCAAAGTGATGTTTGTTGCATTTGTTGCAAAGAGGTAGGTTCCCGGCATAACCCTTCTTGCCGTCGGAGGTATAAGACTTCTTAGCAAAGTTGGTGTTGCTTGATTGGGGGGCTTCCCACTTTCTTTTATTGTTACCCGACTTATCCTCGGATTTAGGTGTCGGCACTACAATTTCGTCCACCGTTTCTATCAATTTGCGGGCCATGTTCAAAGCTTCTTGATGATTAGTGGGTTTGGATGACATTACTCCGTGTTTGATGCTCTTTGGAAGACCATCCATGTAAAGTTCAACCCTTAAAGCTTCGGGGTTCACAAGATTTGGGCACATCAAGGCT
Organism: Rutidosis leptorrhynchoides; assembly: GCF_046630445.1. Classification (NCBI taxonomy): domain Eukaryota; kingdom Viridiplantae; phylum Streptophyta; class Magnoliopsida; order Asterales; family Asteraceae; genus Rutidosis; species Rutidosis leptorrhynchoides. The sequence continues at coordinate 549,931,623 of NC_092336.1, read as the reverse complement.
AGTTCGGAAAATCGTTGATTATAAGCCTTGAGATCATCTACGACCGCCTTTAAAGTTCTTAACTCTTGTTCGAGCCTTCGGGTTTCTTCACGAGGGAAATATTCGACAATCATTTTTCCCTCAAGTCGGCCCAAGAGAGGGCGTGAGCTTCATCGATACCCACCGATTGTACATAGGTGTTCCACCACGTGAGGGCGATACCAGCAAAGGTGTGGGTGGAATATTTGACTTTATCTTGGTCTCGGCAACCGCTTATGCTAAAAACGGCTTCCGTTTGTTCAAACCATCGAGTGAGTACAACCGGTCCCCTGATTCCATCAAAAGTGTGAGGTTTGCACCCCATGAAGGCTTTATAGGAGCATCCCTTGCTTGAGTTACCGGCTCCTTGATTGTTGTTGTTGTGGTTGTTGTTATTGTTGGAGGAGTGATCGGCCATGGCCGCTTCCACGACGGTGGCTATCATTCGTTGTAGAGCTTGTTCGGGAGTCTCATGGTGTGGCACACGACGAGGAGGCATTGTTCCTTCAAAACACAAGAATACCGTTGATTAGTATTTTCAATAATACTAATCATGATATGGAAATAGGATAGACAGAAAAAATAAATTTCCTTGACTCGCCTTAAATTCTTTATGCCACAATATCGGAACGTTCATATGAGTCACCGTAATATAATCTCAGAAATTATATTACCCTGATTCATATGTGCATTCGACATCATTTCATATAGTCAAGGTGACGCGTCAATCAAATTAAACAACGTGGGGTTAAGATGAAACAAGAGTAGATATGAGTAGAAACGTTCGAGTATAATGCACAAGTAGTCAAGTAATTCCTACTTCAAGTCTATATGCCGGTTGTAGTCTAGACTCACTAATGTACCCTATGACTCGGGGTTGACACCAATGAACTCTAAATCCCTACAACCAACGCTCTGATACCATCTGTAGCGACCCGACAAAATCGTCATTGACGGCGCCGTCTACTTAGGTCCCGTTACGTGGTCATAAGTCTTTAAAACAACGTTTGACCAAAAGTATATCGCATTCATTTCAAAGGTAAAGATGTTTCGGGGTTTCCAAAGTAGTTCGACAACTAGTTACATAACAAAGTTTAAAGTACAATTGGAACATATGCGACAGAATTTAAAAGTAGCCAAAAGATGCTCCACGTATGCATGTATACTCGACATCCAAGCAAGTATCAAAAGTAATGAGCGGAAGCATGTATCACAAAACGTTCAAGGACCTGAGAAAAACATAGAAATCTGTCAACGAAAACGTTGGTGAAATCATAGGTTTAAGTAAGTAAGTACATGTGATGACCCGAAAATTTCTGACCAAATTTAAACTTAATCTTTGTATGATTAACATTTCCGACACGATAAGCAAAGTCTGTAAAACTAAATCTCAAAATTTTTGAACTACTTTTATATATTTAAATACCCTTCGGTTGTTTTTGACGATTCGCGAACAATTATATGTAAATAGATACATATATACTATAACTTGAAAAGGTAACAATGTATTAATTATTTGATACCGTACATTAAACTTATTGGTTTAAATATTTATTTGAATATATATGATAAGTTGAAATATTTATTATTAAAATTTATTTATAAATAACTTCCAATGTGTATTTAAAAACTGATTTATGTATATTAAAAAGATATATACATATATATAATTTCAAGTTATTTAGTAAACGATAGTAACATTTTCAAATTGCTACAGTAACCAAAATGCTACAGTATTTTTGAAAATCACTATTTGCTACAGTGAATTGCTACAGTAAAAAATGACTTTGCTACAATAACTTTGCTACAGTGGTATAGTTTATGGATGATTTAAGACTATATTTTGACAAAGGTACGAGTCACGAAATGTAAAATGCAAGTTTTCTAAGCGTACGAAAATGCGTTCGAGAAACCGAAACCGGGACATAAGTCGAGTGATGACGTACGACATATCGGAACAAAAATTACAAGTCAACTATGCATGTGAATTTAATATAATATATAATTAATTATGTAAATTATATATATTATATATTAATATTTATATTATGTCGACAAAGATAAAAACAAACGAACCAGGCTGGTGACAGTTGGCCATGCGATCGCATGGCCATATGCCCATGAAACCATGCGATTGCATGGAAGGAGAAATCAGGCCACACTATAAAAGCTCGACCATTTCTACTTCTGATTTAATTTAATTTTACTCCGTATTATTTAAATTATTATTATTATTATTATTATTATTATTATTATTATTATTATTATTATTATTATTATTATTATTAATAAGATTATTATTAATCTTATTATTTTTATTATTAGTGTTATTATTTTTGCGATACAAAAATAATAATGTACATAAAATATTACGACGGAGTGCTGTTCAAGTAATTTTCAAAACGAATTTCCGAGCGAGCTAGAGCTAAGGAAAATATGGGTTATTATCAAGGAAATTATGGGTAATGTTCGGGGGTATTTTTATGAATCAAACCTCGTGTTTATCATCTCCGATGCGTCTACGTGCTTTCCTGCAATATTGTATATCAATATTAAACAGTGAGTTTCATATGATCCCTTTTACTCAATATATTTTTGGGCTGAGAATACATGCGACTGTTTATAAATACTGAAAATACTAGATTTATATGCGTGAGTTTCATTTGCTCCCTTTTTAAATGCTTTTGCTATATATATTTTTGGGCTGAGAATACATGCACTTTATTTTAAACACAATGGATACAAGTACATACTAAATTCTACACTGAGTTTGAACCGAAAATCCCTTAGCTTTGGTAACTAGTAACTGCCAGTTATAAGAACTGGTGGGCGCGAGTAGTAGTATATGGATCCATAGGGCTTGATATCCCCGTCCGAGCTAGAGCACTAGCCTTTTAACGGACGTATGCTATTTGAGAATGTACACGTTGGTTTGCGTGTATTATTAAGATGATTATACAAAGGGTACAAATTATATATACGTTAAGTTTAGTTACCAGGGTGCTCAATTTCGTAGAATATTTTGATAAACGTTTCGGATGAAACAACTGAAATCTTGTGGTCCACCTTTTATGTAAAACCTATTGATAAACATTTTGAATAAAACAACTGAGATCTTGTGATCAACCTTTACATACAGATGATTTGAAATGTTAAAACATATTGATAAACATTTTGAATGAAACAACTGAACTTTTGTAATCCACATTGATATACGGATTATGTGTAATATTAAAACTATGAACTCACCAACCTTTGTGTTGACACTTGAAGCATGTTTATTCTTAGGTTTCTAGAAGTCTTCCGCTGTTTGCTTATACGTGATACAAGATATGTGCTTGGAGTCATACATGCTATATACAAGAAACTTGCATTCACCAAACCATTACCATGTACCTTATTTTGACTGTATTGTCAACAGATGTATTATTGTAAACCATTTAAATGGTGATTGTCTATACGTAGGAATCATCAGATGTTAAAAACCTAGAATTTATATATTCATTTATGAAATACCTTCTCAAACGAATGCAATGTCACAAAACGTATCACATAGAGGTCAAAACCTCGCAATGGGACCAGATGTTGATGTATTCGTCCAGGTGGATTAGGACGGGTCATCACAGTACAAGTGAACCACAAGATTTGCAACAATGATATAATAGTAATACATTCCAAAAGTTTGTTTCACGAGCACCCAATTATCAATGCTTAACATTCCTTCCATAGAACCCCATCACAATAGTGTTAGAACATACACTGTTTCTAGAAAATATATTTCATTCGTAAACGGTAGCGAACCGTTTGAATGAGAGTTTGTCAAACCCATATGGCCATATAACATAAGTTCTCGCTTACACCCGGCAAGTGTAACTAATGATAATCGAATTGAGGATTTTTGTTCAAACTCGTATGTAGAATGTTTGTTTTCCTGTACTTGTGTTCACTTAGTAAAAAGAAACGTTTATGTTTTCTCATCCCAAATGTAAGTGTAAAAGAGTAAAAGTGGGACTATGATCTCACCTTGTATGCACGAGTAATAAGTACTTCAACAAGTAATGTGTGCAAAGAACAATGCTAGTCTTGACCTAAACAAATAGGTTTATATCAATATCAGTAAACACGATAGGTCAAAGTGTTCAATTAGTCCTATGGCTCGTTAAGACTCGATCATAATAGCATGTGAATCAAATTTTCATGTTTCATGCAAGGTACAAGTATAAAAGCATGTTAGAACGATTGCACAAACATTTGGTTAAGTTTGATTAAAAGTCAACTTAGGTCGGGTCAAAGTCAACACGTTCGGGTCGGGTCCCGAACTATTTTTCTGAGGTTTTTAATCATATATGAGCATGTTAGAACAAGTTACATGTGAATCGGAGGTCCATAGCATAGCAAACATTTTTTGTAAAATGACCAACGAAGACAGAAGCCTGCCAGTGTATCTGGACGGCGTCCAGATTGTCTGGACGGTGTCCAGCTTTGAAGGCTGGGATGGCGTCCAAATATATGGACGGCGTCCAGCTTTGAAATCTGGGACGGCGTCCAAGGGTCTGGACGGCGTCCAGATTGGTATTCAAGTCTGATGCAGAAAACTTCTAAGTGCACGAACCAAAAACCAAACTAACACATTTTATGATCCGCAAACAACCAAAACATGTATCTTATATCATCGGAAAGGTATTTTGACGAGGAAAACATCTAAACACATTTCATCAATCACATTTACCTTCACAATAACCAAAATCACATTGAATGCTCAATCATTTAATGCATTCAAGTTCATAAATGCAAATCAATGATTCGGCAACCAATTTACATGAATGATATGCCGTCTCGAAGGTAATCAAGCATACAATACAACCTAATACTTACTAATAACATTTCATGTCATTCCAAGCATCAAAAGTCCATTTCACATTCATCAAACCCTAACCCAATTTCACCAAAATCACTAATCAAGTTCATGAAGTTTTCTAAAGCAACCTACACATCAAATTGAAGCTAGTGATACTAGGAACACATTTAATACTTGCACTTTATCATAACAACAACATTAAATCATCCAAAACTCAAAATCAAGCACACACTATTCATATTCATGCTAGTTACACTAAAACAACGAGATCGAGCATATAAATCATATATTCATGTTAGACTTGAGCCATAGACACTAACTAACAACTTTATAAGTTAAAAACATCAAGAACACAAAATCTAGTGATTTTAGAAAGTTACCCAAATGTAATGAAATTGGTATGGAATCGAAGAGGAAGTTGCAAGGATTCCAAAAATGTAATTTGTTTTGCAAAACACCCGCTAGCTCGGATTTGGATGATGATTCTTGTTGGTGTTCTTTGAGAGAAAAAAGGAAGTAGTAAAAGAGGAGGATGAAAATGAATGGATGAAAGGGGTTTGACCCTTTGACCTAGTTAAGGGTTTGATCCCTTGTCAAGTTTAGTCCCTCAACTTTCGTTCGGGTGCGTGAATTACCTAAATGAGATAATTTAAAACGCGTATTAACGGGAGATGTTATAAGCATATAACGGAGTTTAAAATAGTATAACGGAAAAGTAAACGGAGAAAGGCGGGATGTTACAGATGCTGAGTGTTTCAGCCTCATTTTCTCACCACTTCACTTCAAGAAAAGGGACAAGTTCTAGGGTGTTCATAAGTTTAGAGTTTTGGTGAATCAAATGTAGTATTTGTGCAAGGATGTGAAATTAAGTGTCATTCAAGCTTAAGGAAGACAATTTCTGCTACTAATTCTTCTTCTAGCTTCAATTTCATCTTTGTAAGAAAACCCTAACTTGTTTATGTTTTGGTTTTGTGAAATTAGCTTATGCATGTTGTAATTTCAAGTGTCATTGTTGAATGACTTATGATTGTTGCTATGATGAGTTGATTTAAGAACTAGTATTGTTAATTAGGGTTTTAATTGTTTCAAATATGGATAATTGAAGCTATGAAATGATGAAGAAACCTAACTAGTGGTTACATACTTAGTAATGTTCTTGCACACCAAGTGTTTGTGTAAATGTCACAATGAACTTAAAAGTTATCTTGAAGAATTAGAAGTGCATGTGATATGTGTCAAGTACTATGAATTGTAAATGGGGTGATGGGTTAGGACAAGGAGTCCTAAGTTAATGAATGTAATTGATTTAATTGTTTACTTGGACAATAATTGATAAGTTAGCATAATGTCATAGGTGCTAAGCAAAACAAGGAATTTGGAGGCACTAAGGAAGTAGTTCAAGGCCAAGGTGAGTTATTTGGGGTAATTTGGGCGGGTTAAGGGGATTGCTATTCAGGTAGCTAGCACATGACTTAGTTGAAAGTAATGAGGGGCCAATTCCGAGATAATTGTGCACTTGTTCTTGATGATCAAAAGAGGAACGATGGGCTAATTTCGAGAGAGTTATGCACTCGTAGTTTAAGTTTTAAAGAAGCAACAAAGGGGCTAATCTCAAGAGGATTATGCACTTGATTGCAAGAAATGGAAATAGAGTTAAGGGCTAGTTCCGGGAGGATTAACATATAAGAGTTAGGTTGGTTAAGTATCACAAAAGGGCATATTCCCAAAAGGATATGTGTTTTGTGATTATACGTGTTAAGGCGAGTGGACACATTCGGATTGCACCCGTGCAAGAGGATGATGGTCAACTCCTTAAGTGATGTGTTATGTGTATGATGAAAAGATAATGTTAAAATGATTGTGACATGTGAATGAATAAATGTAACCTTAGGGTTACTTAATATGACGAATTTTCCTTTTTACAACTATTAACTCACTAAGCTTAAGCTTACGTTGTTATGAATGTATGTTTTGTAGGATCAAGCAAACATCGAGAAGGTAAGGCGATATCTAAGGACTAGTGGAGCATCGGCGTAGGGTAAAGTGGTATGCAAGTTTCTTTTGGACTATAGCTCTAGAACCGCTAGTGTGACGCTAGTGTGATAAAAGTGTTTTTGGTAAATGTTTTATAAGTTAAAAGTCTTCATGGATGTTTATGTTAATGTTATGTATTAGTCATTTGAATGTAAAATACCTAAAACAGCTGGATTGCTCAGGTACTTTGTAATGTTTGCGAAATGAATGGTTTTTGGGGCAAGACTTATTGTAAGAGCTGCAGAATCAGATCCTGCTCTATTGCGCGCCGCGCAAGGACTTGGCGTGCCGCACAATATAACATATTTTTAATCTCGAATGTTGAACCAGTTTTGAGCATCATATGTGGTGTTAGCGCGCCGCGCCATATAACTGGGACAAATTTATATATATATATATATATATATATATATATATATATATATATATATATATATATATATATATATATATATATATATATATATATATATATATATATATAAAACTTTTTGCTTTTCGGATTTAGGGCGTCACAATAGATCTCAAATGTAAACTCAATTCGGTGTGAGAATCATCAAATACTTAATTCGAATTTTAAGCTTGATGAAAATGATGAACTCGCTCTGATCTGTGACCTTAGAATGGTATTTTAGACGAAGATGATGAACTCGCCCTGATCATCAAATGTCTAAGCTGATTAAAACCCATGTGCCTGGTGGTGGTGGTGGTGAAGATATTATTGAAGATGATAAAGAGGATTATGGGTGAAATTTTTAAGAAACTTTGAGGATCATTTTTATATTTTTAACTAATGATCGTTAATGAATTTAACGAAGATTACCTCAATTTTTTAAAAAAATTCAACACGCAATCCTTTTCTTGCGCAAAAATTCAATAGGAGTCCTTTTTGGGCTTAGGAAAATTGGGGGTTACCTTGATTGTCAAATTTGGTAACTTACGTTACCTTTTCGGGCCATTTTCCCTTAGAATTTCATTAAAATTCAACGGTTACATAAAATTTAACAACTAAATGTTTTAATACATATAAAATAAACTAATGTATAATGCGAAATGTCGATGGAAGGTTCTAAATATGTTTGACTAGATCCTCCGTAAGTTGGTCGTGCACTGCTCTATCCCTTATTTCTCTTGCGATCGTGTCTCGATCTTGTCCTCTATTTGTTATACGTTTAGGACGATTATGTCCTTAGTAATAAAATCTTCTTCCTACTTAGTGAAAATTCATTATCTTCAAGAATTATATTATGTAATATGACACAACAATTCATTACTCTTTGCATCATGTTTATTGACATAGTGCATGAAGCTAGTCGTAAAATATGAAACCGCCTTTCAAGAACTCCAAATGCCCTATCTACATCCTTTTGAGCACAAGCTTAAAATATGGTAAACTTAATCATTAGCTCTTATGTGGGACACGAATAACATTCTACTAGAGTCGCCCAGTCGGGATATATACCGTCGGCTAGGTAATACCCTTTGGTGTACTGATGACCATTTACCTCAAACGTTGCGGATGGAGCCGTTCCCTTCTTAAGTTTATCAAATATATGGGATTGGTTCAAAATATCTATATCATTGTTGGAACCCGGCTCCTACAAAAAATAAAATAAAATCCACAAGTCATATGAAGCAACTGCTTCAAGCATAATGGTCGGTTTCTTGTGATCACCTCGAGTGTATTGTCCTTTTAAAGCAACGAGACAATTTCTCAACTCCCAATGCATACAATCGATACTTTGAGCATACCCCTGAAACCATGTCTCTCCTCGTGTACACTATATAATCGTGCAACATAATGTGCATCGGGAGATCTCATGTATTTACTTTTATATAAAGTGATGACACACATACAAAAGTAATCTAGACATAGTATTGATCATGAATCACTCATTTATAAACATTCGTCCAACATACCGGGAGTGGTTCCATACGCCAATTGGTGTATAGCCAAAGTACATTTTTGTAAAGTTGTGAAAATAGGCCTACCGATAGCATCATAACGTTACGTAAAATAACTAAAATATTCGCGAACATCGTTAGTAGAGAATTAGTTATACCTTGCCATATTCGGAGGAGTGATTGTATTCGCATACGAATCGCCATTTTTTTTATGATACTTTGACGTCTCACGAAAATAGTCATTCCACAATCGTTGGGTGGCCTTCTCACGATCTCTAGGAATGTAACCTCGAACTCTTGGAATTCGCGGCGTGGACTCGACATCGGACTCATGTTCTTCTAATTGTTGAATAAGCTAAACAATTCGTGCATCCTACGAATCGGAATTGGAACCCCGTAAATACGAACCCATATATAAAAATGCAATAAAAACTAGTGTAAATGAGTATTTTGGTGTGTAAAAAATGATAATTTAAATGAGTTTATATTGATAAAATTAATAGGTTTAAAATAAAAATAAATAAAGAACGAATATATATCGGTTGCCAAATGGCTATAATGGCCTAACAAATCATAAGTAGCCACCTAACATTTGATTCTTCTTTCTGTCAGTTTCTCAACTGACGCCTCGGGTTCATCAAACGTGACATCCTGTTAATGGTATCAGGAGCGTCAAATTCACCAACTCAGTTGACGGAGGAATTTTTGACGCTGTGTTGCAAATAGTCTAAAAGACTAGATGCAATACAATTTGATCTTAAAACGTTACTTTTTTGAGGGGGATTAGCACAATAATAGATGGATTTTCCACCAAGTATACATGTTTGACCCGACCCGGCTTGACCTGATCGATGGAATAACCTTATGGGTGTGATAAGTGGAAGATCGGAAGTATGACACGCATTCCACTAATATAAAACAAAAATGAATGAAAGCTGCAATGAAGAAGTAAAGGGACATATTTACTATATGTATTTCCCAATTATTATGGGATTGGAACTGAACATTCAACCCCACAAAATGCTAAAGAAATATAGAGAGAATCAATGTTGGATATCATACAGCTATGCAACTATGATTCAAGCCAAGAAACAAATGCTCCTTAGGAGTTGATGTTGACCATTTCAACCCATGTTCTCTTTTACTTTTTCTTTTACCTGGTATCTTATAAACAGTAAATATATAAAGTTTTTTATTCAAGCTACTCGGAGATGGTAGTACTTTTGTTCTGATTTATATGACACCGGGTTATTGTGTAACCATTTCCAAGTTACCAACTCGAATCTTGATCACCCCAAAATATACTTCTAGTGAGTTTTGAAATTGAGACTTGTAAAAATATGAGGACTGCAATCACCACACTATCTACTTTATCTTATTTATTTAATACATCAAGTTCATGAGTACTAGTCAGTAAAGTTAAATATTTTCATACTAAATTAAACCATTTTCCCAAAACCTATCTTCATTTTCTCAAAATAATCATGAGATGTCTAGTTTGATATCGCACGTAGATAACTTCGGTGAATCATTAAGCATACATTGATGAACAAGTGGTTCAAAATTTAACTCCAAAATCAAATTGCTTTTCAAAAATATTTAGCAAAAAAAATTGTTCTTTTTCATTTGTTTTTAGCTCTTTTTTTTACTTTTGTGTTTCCACAAGACAATCACCGTGTCTGTGAAAGATGCAAAAGTCTATGAACTATCATGACCTATAACTACATGTTCATCATTTCGGTTTATAAACATCCCATGTGCAACTACCCATCTCCTAGCATTTTTATTAAATTCACCAACTAAACAACCTTAAATCTGCATTCTTCGTGTGTGCAAGACAATGGAACACGTAACCAAACATCTTGTGTACGCATCGACAGCAAATGAGAAAAATTATATTTACGATATATGTGAAGACACCACTTGTTCAACATGACTCAACCAACCACAAAACAATTTTTTTTTCCTATTCGGTTATTTGGTGTACATAGAGATGGATTATAATGGGAGGGTTTTCAATATCGTTGTTAATTTAAGTTGTTGTACATGATAACATGGTGTCGTTGTATGTGTTAATTTCTAACTAGTATTTTTTATTATTAATAAAATTCTTGCCTTTAAAAAAATATTATAATGGGAGGGTTATGGCCCCAAATATCCGAGATATATATTAAACTTTAGAGGTATGAAAATAAGGATCAAATTGATTTGGTGGTTTAAGAGCAAAACTTTCAAATATTGAGATTCAAGTCGTTCTTACACCAATTGTTTTACTTCGTATTTTGTTAAACTAATATTTATACTATTTATTAGTACTAATTAGTAATTATGATTATGATAATGAATTAATTATATGTTGCATATACATAGTAATTTTTGAAAGGTTGTAATAACAATACTTTAATAGTATGTTCAAAAATCACTTTTAAATTGAATAGGTTTTCAACCTAATATATAGTCAAATACATCATAAATTATTTGTTTTGCATAAATATTATCTTTCTTCTCGATTGAATATCTATCTTAATATTGTTAGCTATGAACTTTTAAATTTATCTATTATATAAAATATTACTTTTTTTCTATATAATATCATGTAAGATATTGTATGTTAATTGTGAACTTGATGTGTAAGTGAACAATGTGAAACAACATTTTACATAATATGTTAGTGATACTCGGAACAATTGTGTTCAAGATTCATCAATATATACTACATATGTATATACGGTCTAACTTGGTATCCTTGTGTAATGTTGTCGTACATTTACTGGGTGATCATTCTAGACCATTTTGGTGGTAAGTGAACACCTGGAACATGTTTACTTAGGGTTATTTGAACTAAAAAAGAGTAATATGTCTTGTTCAATTATTCGATACAAATATATAGGGATATCTTAGGATTTTTAAGATCCAAACAACGCGGATGATCTAGCACGATCACTCACCCACAACAATAAATGAAAGTATAAACGCGAAAGTAATCGACATAAGAGATTAACGTGGTTATATGTAATTGATGTGATTACTTTACTTCACGTCAAACTAGAGAGAATTTATTGATAAATTCCGTACATATAGGTTACATGTTACAAGAGTTGTATTTATAGAACAATTAAACAACGAACTAGAGTCAAACCAGAAGTCCTAATCGAGTTCTAATTTCTGGTCGCGCAACGCCATTCGCGCGATCGCGAGATATATTCTCCCACTCGCAAGATAGCGATCGAAGCTACAACTTCTTCTGCTACCATTTCTCGTGACCGCGATCTAGTCATCCAGACGCTCGTTGTCGCGGAAACTTGCTCCAGCAGCATACTTGACTCTGTTTAATTCTTCATCACATTCATCAGGATATGAAAGTACCTTATCATATACACTTTGGTGGTGCTTATATCTTGTGAAAATTATACCGCTTAGTTGTTGGACAATAGTCCAAATATTTGACAAATCATTTAGTAGCCAAAATGAAATTGGCTTTTGCATGGTTGAAGACTTTTTTAGCTTATTCATGTGCAAGTTGTAATTCAAAGAAAGAAGGTTGAAATTCTCTTCTTTCTTTGCACATGTCAAGTTGGTTGTTGATGTTGTAAAGTTTGATTTGTTTTTCTACAAGTCAAAGAAGGTAAGCAACAAGTGGCTAGAATTGTCCAAGTAAAGTGTATGCATGTATGTCTTCATCTATAAATAGGTGATCATGCATAAGGTGAAATCCATCCAAGTGAGGATCACAAGATCACATATGAGAGAAAAACATAGTTGATAGGGTTTATCAACGGAGTATGTTTATTTGTGAGGCCGAGAGTTTTATTCTTGTAAGGAGTGTAAAAGGGTGTCCGGGAAACTTAGATTTTATCCTAAAATCTAAGGGGCTTGGGTTTGGGTTAACTCATAGTGTACTGTTTCTTGTACCGGGATCTTTTATATTATAAGAATAAAGGGAACTCTTGGGGTGGACATAGGCAGGGTTTTGCCGAACCACGTTAAATCGTCGTGTTATCAGTTACTTTACTTTGTTTTCTATTATTTCTCGCAAGTTTGTCTTAAACAATTATATCTACGCTTCCACTGGTGTGGGTGCGCTAGGCAAATTGTCATAACATTAGTCGTTGGCTATATCTAGTGAGAATTAAAAAGTTTAACGTTGTTCAAGTGAAAAAGGCGTCAAAGTTCATAATATATAACACCATGTATTCCAAAATTGTTTGGGCCTGAAAACGACCTTTCATTAGTTTTATTAAAGGGATTCATATTTTCAAGAAACATTTATATTTATATTTTCTGTTATAGTATGGTTTTAGTGTCTTTAACATTATAGAGACATTCAAATAGTGTAAGTGATGTTCCATAGACGTACATGAGACAATTTCAAAAAGAGGAATGGACCCAAATAAAAAAGAGACAGCAATAAAGCTATAATTTTGAATTTTATCTACTTTAAAGATCATAATTCAACTTCCCTTTCCATTTACTTATCCTTACTTTATGTTCCTTTTTTTGTGACTCCAACCACAACAATTTATTCACTAATTTATAAACATTTTAAGTTTATACCCTTTTCATTTATCATTCCACAAACTTTACCCGACAAAGATCCTTAGCTAAATTATGTAATAAAAGCCATATCAGAGTATCACTTTTATAATATATATATATATATATATATATATATATATATATATATATATATATATATATGTGTGTGTGTGTGCGCGCGCGCGCGCGCGCTATATTGTTCAAATAACAACAATTATTATAATGAGGACACTAAGAACAAATGGCATATTTGAAAACAATGTTAGAAATTCGGTAGTGGACTATAAGAAGAACATGTAATTGTGATATCGTCAATCACAACACTCACGAACAACAAACGGATAATCACAAGCATAAACGATAAACGTAAAGCATAAACGATACAAAGATTTAATAGGGTTATATTATAACTCTAAACATGGAGAATGTTTAGTCCACCGACGCAAATCAGAGAATTTTCAAAACATTTTTCGTGCACACATTACAGTGAGGCTAGGGGTTAAAATTTATAGGGAAAGTATTAAACCTAAAATATTTAGGTTTTCTAAATTAGTTTACTTGTTCCATAAGCAAACTTGTCCTTCAAGCAAAATACATTCCACAAACATCAATTACTTGCTCCCTAAGTAAACTTGATCTCCAAGCTAACTTAATCTTTCCTTTTTGTTCCAATGCTTCAACCTTCGAGAAGAATCAGATAAGGCAACAAAATCCATATGACTTGTTCACCAAGTCAAGCCTTGTTCCTTTGATCAAATTCTTCATACATTGAAGACTTTGAGCAAAGTTTTCACTACTCAACAATCTCTCACTTGAAAATTTTGAACAAACCCGAACACTGATCTCCATTCCAACCAAGAATGTCAAACTATAATTATACCTTGAATCAAACATGGGACGCTGGAAGAGCAGAATTTCGATAATTCGACACTACTTGTTGGAACTAGAAACGAATAACTGCCTCAACTGTTAATGTTGTTCAAACACCCATAGAAACTCCCGATCGCCTCACTGCTACGACTTTTGATACCGTCGTAATCAAACACCTAAATCGCCTCGCACTTCCACGTAGGGAAGGAAGTCTTTCGACACCAAAACCTCAAAGCTTCAATCCGATCTCCAGTTACTAACTTGGATCATCTCAGTTTCTTGCACTACCATCTTCTTACACATGAAGATCAATTAAAGTATGTGAAACTTCAACTACATGATCTTTCATGAGACAACACCGCCTTACCCATCGCTCTAGACATGTCCAATCTCGTCAAACCCGTGTCAACGATCAATCGTACGAAATTTTCGTCTATCTTTGATTTTCCTTCCCAACAATAAGAAAATCCTAACATACGACCTCGTAGATTCTTCATCAAGGTACTCAGTGAGCTATGAATTTCACGAACACATCTTTTCATTCCCAAAGCACGCTCCTACTGTACGAGTAAGAAATAAACTACGGTTACCCAAGTACCATAGTGTTATTCGAAATCTACGTACTAATCCTGTGACTACTAGAGACCCACGTTGCATAACCGTCTCCATAACTCCCGCTAGTCGTCAAACTCCTACTAGCTCAGTACTTTCGTTGGTTACCAAACTCATACCGAGTTCCTGACACCCTCTAAAAAGCTCAAGTTCCATGAATTACAAGATTATCCACTTCCTCCATCACTTGAAGATTCTTAATTGGTCACCCTGAAGAAACCCCACTTGCTTTGTAGTACAAATTTCAACCAAACCTGTTAGGATTTATGATCCAAACAAGACAAGTGATTGATCATAATCACTAACCCACGAACGACAAACGAATAATTAAAACAAAACGATAAATAAATGACACAGGATTTAACGTGGTTATATCCCAACTTCAAAACACAGAGAAGGGTTTAGTCCACGGGCGCAAACCAGAGATTTTTCACTATTAATTTCATGCACACATTTTAGGGTTACAATAGGGTGTTTATATAGGCAAATCTAAACAAGGAAACAACTTAAAGAGCAAGAAAATGCGTTTTTCCTCGTCAGGCTCCCGGATAGGCTTAAGCCGCGCCGCAGATGTAGGAGCCGCGCCGTGGATTAAAGCATGATTTCGAAACTGACAGCATTGCAACCTTCGAACCTCAATCCAAGTGTTGAGCCATGACACGCCTTAATGAGACACTAAAACGCACTTTTCTTGTTGTTTTGATATCCTTCACACATCCAACAATATCCCACTTGAAGGATGATCTAAACAACCTTTGCCAACCCGTCACTATGTCTAAATAAGCCCACAATAACTCTAGACTAACCGATTACCAGCTTCTTTTGATACCGCCAGATGAGACACCCGAATCACGCCGCACTTCACTCGTTAGCCTACGAGCAAGTGAAGTCTTTCGACACCAGAAAACACCGCTGAGTGATAATCCAATCTCATAGTTACTAGCTTAGGCCATCTCGGTTTTTCGCCAACATCTTCTAACACGAAGATCATCTTCATACAACAAAAGACCAATTGAAGTATGCGACTCTTCAATTACAGGATTCTTCATGAGACTACACCTCCTCACCGGTCACTCTAAACATGTCCAATCCCGAACACACATGTCAATGATCACCCTCGTACATGATTTCACCGTCTATCTATGATTTTCCTTCCCAACAATCAGATAACCAACAGACGCCCTCGTAGACTCTTCATCAAGGCTCTAGTGAGAACGCAGTCACAACCTCGAAATCTACTAACTTTTCAACTTTCCGCTTTCTCGATGGTACACTGACCTTCTCATAGCTATGAATTTCACAAATCCATCTTCTCATCCTAAGCACGCTCCCACTG